>NC_044994.1:9245765-9453671 GCF_008728515.1 Papio anubis
CAACATGGCAAGACCTCATCTTTAAAAAAAAGTTAAATCCAAATAAAAATTTAAAAAGATGTGAGTCGTTGCTTTGTAACTTCAAGTTATCATTCAAAATAAGTTGAAGAATAGAAAGTGATAGCTGAATGCCACTCACTGTAGAGGTTGATCTGTGTCTCCATATTTACAAAAGGATTTATAAGAATACTTGTCATTTGCTTCCACTTATGAAAATAAATGGCTTCTGCCAGCGGTCTTGACGCAGACTATCTACCTGCATAAGAAACGGTCGATGGTGACAGAAGGAACAAAAAGAACAAAGCCCTACCAGCCGCCCCAGCGGGAGAGTTGGTACATTGGGTTTGAATGGGAAGAGGGAGCATGTTCCAGAGGTGTGTGGGGAGAGATGGGAATAGAAAATGAAGGACTGTGGTGTTACAAGAACAATCAGAGCATATCCAGACAGCTTATGAATTTGAGCTGGGACGACTTTCTGCTGCATCACGGAGTTTAGATTCCCCATGTCAAAGGCGAATCTGTATCTCGTTTGTATTCCAGAAAAGTATCTGCACATCACTTTTCTGGCTCTTGGGGGAGGGAGAGAGGCATGGGAGAAAATTCATTTAAGTGTATGCCTTAAAATGAAGTGCATTTGGCTAATAAGTAAGCAGCTGTTTAGTTAAGCAAATGACTCATACTGGGGTATTTATAGAGCACAACTATTTTTCAAGCCCATACAAATTTAAAAGAAAGAAGTTTCCCTATAACCCCAAAGCAGATGTTTCCACATTTATGAACAAAGTACTACTGAACAGTAAACCCATCCTTCAGGTTTATCAATGCATCCTATTAAAGCATATGTTAGTCTTCCTAGGAAGTACATATCTCTTCACTGAACAGAGAACATTTATAGAGTATTTGTTTTGTTCTATGTTAAAAAAAAAAAAAAAAAAAAAGTAAGTCAAAGGCCCAGCCTTTAAGAAGTAAAGTCTGATTGGAAAGTTACATCATATACCAAAAAAATACAGCTAATAATGAAAAGTGAGATTCAAAAATGAGAACCACAGGAGTGTCATGAGCTGTAATTAGCTTAACTTTTTATTTGCTTATAACTTAATAGCTAATAGCTAATATTTTTTCAGAGCTTAGTATGAACCAGGCCTGGAGCATTTGAGTCCTCTTGTTGAAAAAGTCTGTTTTCCAAAGAGACTTTAAAATGGAACTGAAAGCAATAACATAAATCACATCAAGAAGAGAGGGAGACACAGTATGACACTCGGGCATCACATGCGGCTCGGAGGTTCTTGCTAATCAAGTAGAAAGGCGACCAGGATATGTTAGAGGAACTCAAGGAGGCAGATCATGTGGCTGATGTCCTTGAATAAGGGTTCACACAGTCATGAGATGTGAAATTACCTTTGAAGAATGGGTTAGGATTAGATAAACGCAAGCGATTTCCAAGAAGCGACAATGGCTTGAGCGAAAACAATGAGGGTGGAAATAAGACATCGCTGAGCGAACACAAGGTTGGGATCGGTCAATAAACCTGTCTGAATGGAGGGCACAGGCAAGGAACAATGGTAAAGAGTGGTCAGGAATCAAATATGCCAGGGCCTTCAGAACGGGCTGAGCTCTGTGGGCAAAAGAAAGGCCCAAACACCAAAATGGACTAGCAGGGGAAAGATGAACCTGGGCTGGTGAGACATGCATGCGACAAGGCAGGACTAGGGGCAGGGGATTCAGTTAGGAGTTGACTGTGGACTGGCCTAACATAAATAGGCCTCAACCGAGGTTGAGGCAAAGAAAATGCCAAAGAAGTGAAAATGAAGGAATGGCAAGGAAAGGGGATGACTGCTTGGCTGTGAGAAGCATCAGGAAAGAACGTTCAAGATGGCTATAGAGTCCCCAGCCTGGGTGACAGGGTGAATGTGAGAGGAGTACATCAGTCTCATCAGAAGAGGAATTGTTTTAGACACCGGGAGCTTAGAGTGCTGTCAGAACAGACAAGTGAAGCAGTCTCAAAGCAGCCAAAAATGTGCACCTGAGACTTTGTCGGTCAGTGGAGACTTGGGATTTCCATTTGAATGATCTAGCACAGGGCAGACTTGGGTAATTGAAGTGATATGACCTCTGAGACATTGTGGAGACAGAAGCCATCCTGAGTCAAGGGAGACCATTAGAGGGACCTGCCCTCAGAAGGGATTTTGGTTTTCTCAGGCCACCATGAGAAGGGACAACAGGCTGGCAGCTGAAACAACAGAAATTAATGTCCTGACAGTTCTGGAGGCTGAAGTCCGAGATTGAGGTGTAAGCAGGGTTGGTTTCTCCTTGGCTTGGATGGCCAGCTTCTCCCTGTGTCCTCACATGGTCATTCCTCCTTGTGTCTGTGTCCTCATCTCTTCTTATAAGAAATCCAGTCATATTGGATAAGGATTCACCCATATGGCCTCATTTTTACCTTAATCACGTCTTTAAAGAACCTATCTCCAAATACATGTACATTCTGTAATAGTAGGGGTTAGGACTTCAACATATACATTTTGGGGGATGCAACGAAACTCATATCAGAAGGTAAGAAAACTCATACATGGGAAGAGAATGAGCATTAAAGCTTAACCAAACTGGGCATGGTGGCTCACACCTGTAATCCCAGCACTTTGGGAGGCCGAGGCAGGT
The DNA here is from genome assembly GCF_008728515.1 of Papio anubis. Lineage (NCBI taxonomy): Eukaryota > Metazoa > Chordata > Mammalia > Primates > Cercopithecidae > Papio > Papio anubis. The sequence goes on from NC_044994.1 coordinate 9,248,424, forward strand.
GGATCACAAGGTCAGGAGATCGAGACCATCCTGGCTAACATGATGAAACCCTGTTTCTACTAAAAATACAAAAAATTAGCCGGGCGTGGCAGCGGGCGCCTGTAGTCCCAGCTACTCGGGAGGCTGAGGCAGGAGAATGGCGTGAACCTGGGAGGCGGAGCTTGCAGTGAGCAGAGATCACGCCACTGTACTCCAGCCTGGGTGACAGAGCGAGACTCTGTCTTAAAAAAAAAAAAAAAAAAAAAAAAGCTTAACCAGAAGCAAATGACCAGAGACCAATTAAACATCTCATATTGCATAATAAATAACATTGCAAAGTTAATTGCTCTTTTGTATCTTGTCAATTCCATGTCATGGAGCACAGTGTGTGTATTGAGTCAAAGGTGACCTAAAGAAGGCACATGTGCATGAATACGTTTACCGAAGTAGCTGAGATGCACACATGACACGGAGACAGAGTGACTTTTAGAGGTAAACTTTTTAATGCCAACAAAACCTGAATCCTAAAAAGCAAGGTGAAAATCACAGTGACAAATGGTTAAGATCCTGTGTGCTTTGTCTTAGGATTTTCTGATTAATTTTTTCTCTTTCAAAAGACTACAAACTGGAGAAGTTTCAGAAGCTTTTCCATTCTGTGAGAATCTTTTATTTTCTTTTATCTGTCCCCAAGAGCCTCTTTTTTTTTTCTTCCCATTATTTCTGACCAGATAGGCTCTCTGTGCCTGTCTTTTGTTGGGAAAGAAACCTCTACCACAGGTTGCAGTTCCATGTTCCCAGGGAGCATTTCAGTGGTAACTGCTGTCACTTTAGGGGTGTTGTCTAAGAACCTGCCTAGCTGCAATGGTCCTGCTGACGGTGTTATTTATCTCTCTAAACAATGCTCTAAATCATTAGAACAGGCTAATGATTAATTTTCCCATTCTGGTAAGTTTTACAAGTGTTTCTTTCATAATAGGAGAGTCTTTTTTAAACAGAGGCAATTTAGATTGGTTTGTTCTTGGAAGGAGGGTGGGCTATGAGGAATGCCATAATCTTACATTATGGTATTAATCATTCTTTGTTCAGTTTGTTCTTTTACAGATTTAATCTTGCATTCAGTTTTGATAGAGAACATAAAGCATTTTTTTAACCTAATGATGTCTCAGGTAGCGGTGGTACTTGAGATGGCCCATTTTGTACATTACTTCATGGAAAATAGATTCTTGCCACCCCCAACAACTAGTGTGAGCTGGCAAGCCACAGATCCTTGGAGGCTTAGCTGCTTCCTCTGTTAAAAGCAGATACTGACACATAGTGAGTACATCAGGCAAATGAACTTTATTTGGGGAATGTTGAATTTAGGGTCATGTTAGAACATACAAATAAATTTGTCCCTAAAGTACTGTTTTGAGATTATATAAGTACCTGGCATAATTAAGTAATGGCAATCACTATAATTATCATTATTAATTCAAGGTACCTTTTTCTTTTTCCTGATGGATAGCCCTTAAATTCTTACAAATACTAAATTAATGAGTAAGAAACAAATGTGCGTATAATTTTGCTTTGAAATTTCAAATAAGGAAAAATAAATCTAAAAAACAAATATTTTTCTATATTCCTTTGACTCTGAAGAACCCCCCAAAAGAACCCTCTAATAAGTATGTATCTAATATTTTCTATAAGCAAGTTTTTTGGGAACCTTTGTTGCTGATATGTTATATAATTCCTCAGATACAAGCAATAGTGAAACCATTTTACTCTTTAGTCATTATATTAAGGTTTTAGTAGTTATATAAAATGATACTTTAAAAAATTCAAAACAAATTTCATAAGATATATAAGCAATGATGGTTCATGTTTTGATTTTTCACCATTCTGTCACATTCTCAATTCAAATTTGTAAGTAATTGTTAATTACCTAAGTCTGCAACTCGCGGTGCTAGAATGTTGTAGAATATACCAAGAAGTACAAAATGGGCTTCTTGCCATCACTGAGCTTCCAAACCAGCTGTAAAGAAAAGAGTTAATGATGAGGGGAAGAAGGGCTATAAATGGAATGAATGTCTTAAGGGCTTACCATGTGTCAGGCACGTAGATAATAAGAACTTATCACAGGCCATCCCATGGAAACCTCACCAGGTCTCTGAGAGGTACCCCCATTGATGTTCAGAGAAGTTAATTACCAGCACCAAATCACAAGTCTGTCTGTCCTGCTCCAAAAGCAAATGCATTTTCTATATTATAGAAAATAATATAGAAAATAATATAGAAAATATTAATTGCAAAGTTAATCGTTCATATTGTATCTTGTCAATTCCGTGTCACGGAGCACAGTATGTGTATTGAGTCAGAGGTGATCTGAAGAAGGCACACGTCCATGTATAAGTGTGTCGAAGTAGCTGAGATGCATACACGACATGGAGACAGTGTGACTTTTAGAGATAAACATTTTAATGACAACAAAATCTGCATCCTAAAAAGCAAGGTGAAAAATCACAGTGAAAAACGGTTAAGATCCTGGATGCCTTGTCTTAGGATTTTCTGATTTTTTTTCCCTTTCCAAAGACTACAAACTGGAGAAGTTTCAGAAGCTTTTCCATTGCATGAAGATCTTTTTTTTTTTTTTTTTTTTTTATCTGTCCCCAAGAGTCTCTTTTTTTTTTTTTATTCCTATTATTTCTGACCAGATAGGCTCTCGGTGCATTATTTTTTATTAGAAAATGCATTTTACTTTTACCCATCAGGAAAACAAAGTTCAATAGTAACCAATAATATAATATAAAAAGTAGTCAAGATAACTACAGAAGAGTCGTCATAAGGCAATAGCAATGAAAAGTATGTGTTGTAGGAGATCAGAGGAGGGAAGAATCACTAGATTCAGATGATTGAGGAAATTCCTGTGAAACAGAATCCACCACTATACTTCATATACATATAGATGGTACAGTACACCACAAATTCTGTATTATCCAGTTCAGGCCATCCTGGGACTCCCTGAAAAATAGTCAATCAGTCCTTTATTTCAATCTCAAGCATTTTGTCCCAAGCCCTGCAGAATCTGAAGGGCCTTGGAGATTTAGGGAGAGTTTTTCTCACCTACTCCACTCATCCTATTGGTTGTCCCCAGTGCCCTGTTCTTAGCTATAGAGCCTTCTGGGGCATCACGTGACACCCCTTTACCTTGGGCAGAGAACATTCCCCAGAAATTCTTCTCTTCCTTTCCATCCCTCTAAGGTCCTTAAATCTTTTTGCAACCTTTTAATTCCCTCGCCTCACAGCCCTGCCTCCTACATATGTAACCTTAGCAGGAGCTGTGGTCTCCGCCAGGTCTGGACCCTCATGGGTCGGGATGAGGACGGAAGCCTCAGAGTGCAGCATCAGAAGACACTCATACTTCCCTTGTGGGAACACAAATCTTTAGTCTCTTCTCCCCATGTCGAGTTATGCTGAAGTGTGTCCCTTTCCTTGCTAGCTTTGAATCAAATCACAAAGGTGACAGCGGAGCAAGTGCAAAGGAAAACTGAGTTTCTCACCAATAAAGTCCACTTTCATCTGATGGAGGCCAATATCTGGTGTTCTGCCCATACAGAAATGCGAGCCTTTGGAGACAAACATTTCTACTTTTTAAATTCTCTCGCATTTTGAAGTTCCACTGTTCCCAATGTATTTGCTAACCATGCATTCTTTAAAAATGAGAATCTATAGGAAAAAGAACTATGATCTTGTGTTTAAAAAGTGACCTTAGGGCATAAGTCCAAGAGATCTATTGACCAAGATGGTGACTATAGTTAATAAAGATGCATTGTATACTTGAAAATTACTACAAGAGTAGAATTTTAAATATTCTCACCACAAATAAATGGCAAATCTATGAGGTAATAAATATGTTAATTAGCTTGATATATGTGTATGAATATATGATATGTGTATACATGTTTGAAAACATGTATACTGTAAATATATACAATATTTTTCAATTCAAAAAATAAATAAATTTGTAAAAAGCAACCTGGAAAAATGCGCAGTAATAAGCATATGGACAAACTGTCAGGACCCTAGAGAGAGAACCGTGCAGTGAAAATTGCTGAGCGTTTTGTTTTTTTTTCTTTCTGGAAAGGAATAGGAAAGCTACGTGGCAGAAACACCTGTACATCTAAGCAAAGCTCAGGTATCCAGCTAGGCTAGAGATACCCTTCCTTTGCAAACACATTTAAATCACATTGAACAAAATTACTATGGGTAAAGATGAATATCCCACTTCATTTTGGACACAAATTATATCTTATAGTGCCATAAGCACTTTCTGCTCCCACTCATCAAGTGCAGCTGCAAAGTCTGGTGTCCCTCCTGTGGCAGAGCCTTCCTCCTCTATGCTCCTGTTAGGAGCTGGGCTGCTCCTCCCAGGTCCTGCTTCCTCCACCCAGCCAAGACTCACTTGAGGCTGTAGGTGCTGCCTCCAGAGAGGTCACGATGCCTGAGATCAGACCCCTGCAGCCTCTCCTCTCCTCCTTCCTACCATCTCTACCTCCCATTTTTGTGTGTGTGTGTGTGTGTGTGTGTGTGTGTTTATTTATTTATTTATTTATTTGAGATGAAGTCTTACTCTGTCACCCAGGCTGGAGCACAATGGCACTATCTCAGTTCACTGCAACCACTACCTTCTGGGTAAAAGCAATTCTCCTGTCTCAGCCTCCCAAGTAGCTGGGATTACAGGCATGTGCCACCAGGCCTGGCTAATTTTTTTTGTATTTTTAGTAGAGATGGAGTTTCACCATGTTGGCCAGGCTGGTCTCGAACTCCTGACCTCCAGTGATCCACTTGCCTTGGCTTCCCAAAATGCTGGGATTACAGGTGTGAGCCACTGCACTCGGCCATATTTTTACTTTTAATTGACAAATAATAATTGTGTATATTTGTGGGGTACAATGTGATGTTTTGATCTACGTGTACATTATAGAAGGATTCAGTCAAGCTAATTAACATATCTGTCATCTCCCAATTTATCATTTTTTGTGGTAAGAACATTAAAAATCTATTTTAGCAATATTGAAACAAACATTATGCTTAACTGTGGTTACCATGCAGGGTAACAGTTGCAGTGTAACAGTTGCAGTGTAATAGTCTAACTGAAACTTTGTACACTTTGACCAACATCTTTTCTTTCCCCATCTCTTCCTCTCCTTTCCAGCCTCGCCTCGGGTGACCGACTTTCTACTTTCTCTTTCTAAGAGATATGCTTTTCAAAAATCCACATATAAGTGAGTTAATACAGTACAGTCATGTGTCGCTTAATCATGGGAGTACATTCTAAGAAATGCATCATTAGGCGATATCATGACTGATTGAACATTGTAGAGTGCAACCCTAGATGGTAGAGCCTACCCCACAACTAGACTATATGGTTTAGCACATTGCTACTGGGCTGCAGACCTGTACACGTGGTACTGTGCTGAATAGTGTAGGCAATTGTAACACCGCGGTAAATATTTGTGCATCTAAACACAGAAAAATCATGGTAAAAATAGGGCTTTATAGTCTTATGGGACCACCACTGTATATGCAGTGTGGTCTGTGGTTGATCGAAACATTATTATGTGGTACATGACCATAGTTGTTTTTCTGTGCCTGGCTTATTTCTTTTAGCGTAATGTCATGCAGGTTCATCCATGTGGGCAAATGATAGCATTTTCTTCTTTTTGTGGCTTTGTAGTATTTCATTGTGTATATATACCACATTTTATTTATTTATTTATCTGTTGATGGACACTTAGGTATGTCTTTATGACTCAATGTGGTCATTTCACCAGAGAAGTGGACTTACGTAGGTACACTTTCCACATACTCTTCATTTAATTCTTCCTCTAAAACCTCACTAATGCTGTTCCCCCTCCTCTGCCTCTGTCCATCAAGATCTGTCCTATACAACAGAGTAAATTCCAGATGGAAGAAGTTAAGTGTGCGACATCAACCCATAAAAAACTAGGGGGGAAATTGAATCATCTTCGAAAGTTCTAGACTGGGAAGAGCTTTGGAACATAAAAGAAACCATAAAAGTAAGAATCAGGCTCTCTGCTCCTTCCATTTGATAGACAGGTACGTATTCTTTTGTAAAACCAGCCATGTCCCTGGGACACCATGGTAAAAGTGAAGGCCAGAGTAAACGAACTTGGTCGTATTGGGCACCTGGTCACCAGAACTGCTTTCACTCTGGTAAAGTGGATATTGTCACCATCTGTTACCCCTTCATTGACCTCAATGACATGGTCTGCATGTTCCAGTATGATTCTACCCATGGCGAATTCCACAGCACCATCAAGACTGAGAATGGGAAGCTTTCATCAATGAAAATTACATCACTCATCGTCCAAGGCGAGATGCCACCAAAATTACATGAGATGATCCTGGCACTGAGTACGCTGTGGAGTCCACTGGTGTCTTCATGACCATGGAGAAGGCTGGGGCTCACTTGCGGGGGATACCAAAGGGTCATCATCTCTGCCCCCTCTGCTGATGGGCATGAACGATGACAAGTATGAAAACAGCCTCAAGGCCATCAGCAATGCCTCCTGTGCCACCAACTGCTTTGCCCCCCACTAGCCAAGGTCATCCATGACAACTTTGGAATCGTGGAAGGACTCATGACCACAGTCCATGCCATTACCGCCCCCAGAAAACTGTGGATGGCCCCTCCAAGAAACTGGTGTGATAGCCACAGGGCTCTCCAGAACATCATCCCTGTATCTACTGGTGCTACCAAGGCTGTAGGCAAGGTCATCCAGAAACTGAATAGAAAGCTTACTGGCATGGCCTTCCTTGTCTTCACCACCAATGTGTTGGTCATGGACCTGACCTGCCAGATATGATGACATCAGGAAGGTGGTGAAGCAGGCATTGGAGGGGACCTTTGAGGGCATCCTGGGCTACACTGAGCACCAGGTTGTCTCCTCTGACTTTAACAGCAACACCCACTCTTCCACCTTCGATGCTGGGGTGGGCATTGTCCTTAACAACCACTTTGTCAAGCTTATTTCCTGGTATGACAATGAATTTGGCTACAGCAACAGGGTAGTGGACCTCATGGTCCACATGGCTTCCAAGGAATAGCAGCCAGCTGGACACCAGCCCCAGCAAGAGCACGAAAGGAAGAGAGAGGCCCTCAGCTGATGGGGAGTCCCTGCCACACTCAGTCCCCCATAACATTGAGACTCTCCCCTCCTCACAGTTTCCATGCAGACCCCCTGAAGAGGGTGAAACCTAGGGAGCCCTACCTCATTGTGTACATCAATAAAGTCCTCTGTACTCAGCCAAAAAAGAAAAAAAAAAAAAGCAGAATAAACATAATTCGTTAACTAACATTTCAGCATTTTAATACAGTTTAAAAATAATAAGGCTCGGCGCAGTGACTCACACCTGTAATCCCAGCACTTTGAGAGGCCGAGACAAGCAGATCACTGGAAATCAGGAGTTCGATACCAGCCTAGGCAACATGGCAAACCCTGTCTCTACTAAAAATACAAAAATTTTAGTAGAGTGGTGGCACATGCCTATGGTCCCAGCTACTCGGGAGACTGAGGCAGGAGAAATGCTTGAGCCTGGGAGGCAGAGGTTGCAGTGAGCTGAGATGGCACCACTGCACTCTAGCCTGGGTGACAGAGGGAGACCCTGTCTTAAAAATGAATAAAAATAAATAAATAAAATGAGAAGAATCAACAAAAGCTATTAACAAATCAGCAGAAATTGCATCAAGACAATTTTTAAAAGAGATGGTATAGCTACTAAAGAATCGTACTGAAACTTGTTAACAATTTAACCTTACTTGTAATCTAAGATAAATGCAAATTTAAATCATGAGATATATTTTTTCTATTAAATTAACATATTGTTAAAATGATATGACTTAGTCTTTGATGAGGGTGTGATGAGAATAATACCTTTATAACTTGCTGATAATGTTATAATTTAATACAGAGTTTTTGAAAATCAATTTGTCTTGTTTATTAAATGCTAAAAATGGATTCATGCCTTTGACTCCATGATTTCATTACAGGACATTCTCCTAAGAAAATAATGTAAAAAGTCATAAGTACAAAGTTATAAGTACAAATAATTTAGCCTCAAATTATTTTGCAAATTAAAAAGAAATGAACAGAATAATTTTCTCCTTATATAGGTATAGATTTTAAAATTACAAAGGCTTCCCAGTAACATGAAGAAACTTAATACTATATAAAAATATGCAGGGAACAGAGAACACCAGAAGAAAAAATAACAGTGATATGCTTAGGGTGTGAGAATTATGGGTGATATTTCATTTTTTCTGTTCTCTATATTTTCCTTAATGCATTTGTTATTATGGTAATATGTATAACATAAAATTTACCCTTTTAACCATTTTTTTTTTTTTCGAGATGGAGTTTCACTCTTGTTGCCTAGGCTGGAGTGCAGTGCAACCTCTGCCTCCCAGGTTCAAGCGATTCTTCTGCCTCAGCCTCCCAAGTAGCTGGCTTTACAGGCATGCACCACCACGCCCAGCTAATTTTAATTTTATTTATTTATTTATTTGTATTTTTAGTAGAGATGGGTTTCTCCATGTTGGTCAGGCTGGTCTCAAACTCCCGGCCTTAGGTGATCCTCCTACCTCAGCCTCTCAAAGTGCTGGGATTACAGGCATGAGCCACCGCCCTTGGCCTTAACCACTTTTTAAGTGTAAAGTTTAGTGGCAGTAAGTATTTCACATTGTTATACAACCATCACCACCATCCATCTCCAGAACCTTTTCATCTTCCCAAGTGGAAACCTTGTACCGCTTAACACTAACTTCCCATTCCCTCTCCCCCAGGCCATGGTAACCACTGTTCTACTTTCTGACTTTATGAATTTGACTTCTTTAGGTACCGCGTGTAAATTAAATTATACAATATTTGTGTTTTTGTGACTGACTTATTTTACTTTGCACAATGTCTTCAAGGTTCATCCATGTTGTAGCATGTGTCAGAGTTTCCTGGCTTTTTAAGGCTAAATAATGTTCTACTTTATATGTACATCACATTTTGTATCCATTCATTCTTCTAAGGGAATTCAGATTGCTTCACTTTTTGGCTATAGTGAATAATGCTGCCACGAGCATGGGTGTACCAATATCTGTGTGAGTCCCTAGTTTCCATTTTTTTCAGTTTATACCCATAGTGGGATTGCTGGATCATATGGTAATTCTGTGTTCAATTTTTTAAACAACCACCAAGTCGTCTTCCACAGTGACTGCATTCAAGAGTTCCAATTTCTCCACATCTTTGCCAACACTTGTTTTCTGTTTCTTTAAAGAATAACCATCCTAACGGGTATGAAGCGGTATCTCACTGTGGTTTTGATTTGCATTGCCCTAATGATTAGTGATGTTGAACATCTTTTCATGTATTTATGGGCCACTTGCATATCCTGTTTGGAGAAAGATCATTTCAATTTCCTTGCCCATGTTTAATGGGGATGTTTGCTTTGTTAGTGAGTTGTATGAAGTGTTTGTTTGCATATATATTTGTATATATAATTTTTATTTTTAATCGTAATAAAAAACACATGAAAGTAACCATCCTTACTTTCTTTGAGTGTCAGTTCAACAGTGTTAAGTAGCTTCGCATGCTGGTGCAACAGATTTCCAGGAATCTTCATCTTGCAAAATTGAAACTCTGTACCCATTAAATAACAACTCCCCCATTTATTTCCCCTTGCCCAGCCCCTGGCAATCACCATTCCACTTTCTGTGTCTATGGATTTGACTGCTTTAGGTACCTCATATAAGTAGAATCATACAGGATTTGTCTTTTTGAGACTGATTTATTTCACTTTAGCATAATGTCCTCAATATTTATCCATGTTGTATATATGACAGGATTTCTTACCTATGTAACACTGAATAACATTCCATGCTATGTATTGCTTTTATATTTTTTATTTACAAATTGTAAAATACTACTCATCAATATGAATCTTATACTGTCCTCTTCCCTGTTTCAATCACCTAAAACTTCTTTTCTATATTAGGCCTTTTGATATTGAATGTTTTCAGTGTCATACTCTGACTTATCTGATTAATAATAAGTTCTTTATGTTTCACTTTTAAGCAAAGCAGGAACACCAGGGCAATTAGTCTAGTAAAAAAGAAAAGCAAACGGTGGCCATGCTGAGAGTGAAGCAAACCCGTGATACATTCATGGAAAAGCTGGACTTTTGCTGTCCTCGGAAAGTGAGATCTTTTTTTGTGTGAAGAACTGTTGAAATCTGAAGCTTCTCTTAGGAAGTTAAAAGTTCTTTTGAAAATATTTAAAAGTCCTCAATTAAAAGATCCTAATACAGTCACATGCAGTACAACTGCATTTAGGTCAAGGATGAACTGCCTATAGGATGGTGGTCCCATAAGATTATAATAACGTGTTTTCAAGATCAGGAGATCAAGACTATCCTGGTCAACATGGTGAAACCCAGTCTCTACTAAAATACAAAAAAATCAGCCGGGTGTGGTGGCGGGCGCCTGTAGTTCCAGCTACTCGGGAGGCTGAGGCAGAGGAATCGCTTGAACCCAGGAGGCAGAGGTTGCAGTGAACCGAGATCACGCCATTGCACTCCAGCCTGGTAACAGAGTGAGACTCCGTCTCAAAAAAAAACAAATAGTGTTTTTTACTGTGCCTTTTCTATGTTTAGATAGGTTTAGATACACAAATACTTCCCACGGTGTTACAATTGCCTACAGTATTCAGGACAGTCACATGCTGTGCAGATTTATATAGCCTAGGATCGATGGGCTCTAGCATATAGCCGGAGTGTGTGGTAGGCTATGCTATCTAGGTCCATCTAAGTCCACTCTGTGTTCACACAAGGACAGCAGCAGCACATGTCTCAGAACGTATCTTCATTGTTCAGCTGGGCATGACTCTACAGTGTTATCTTCTCCTGTGTTTTGCTTGTGAACTCTCCGCTGGTCAACATGGATCCTGAGCCCTGGGCCTTCCCTGGGACTTTCTAACCTAGATCTAGTTTGTGGGGTTTCAGAGAGAATAAAATTATCTAAAATTGAGGGAAACAAATTTGGCAGGCAATTTGGAGAAGACTCCCAGTTGGCCTGCCAACAACACTGGCAGGAGAAATGTAGCTGAGTTAGAAGCCTTCCAGCATGTTCTCTAGGGGATGCTCACACAGGAGCCGCAGGTGAACTAGGGAAGTCCCTGCCTCCTAAAGCCTGAGCAGGAACCATAGACACCACCACCCCTGCTAAAGTGAAATTGAGTCCCAAACCAGGAGTAGCAGGAGCACAAAAGTGACGGAGCTCATACAAACTGAGATGAATTGCAGTTTCCAGGACAGAAATGACTAGTAGCTTATTATTTGTCATTGGCTCCAGATAAATCTTACAGCCTGATTAAAAGCAAATGTATCGACTATTTTTTTTTTTTTTTTTTTTTTTTTTTTTTTTTTGCTATGGCTATTCTGACTATTCTCTTTTATTGAAAATGTTTTTTTTTCTAATTAGATAGCAGCAGCCTGAAGGTAGGACCGTCTTAGTTTCTCTGTGTTCCTTATAGAATCTAGGAAATTATTTTGTACATAGTAAGTATTCAATAAATATTGGATTACTCAACTTGAATTAAAAACAGCCAGATGGGCCGGGCGCGGTGGCTCAAGCCTGTAATCCCAGCACTTTGGGAGGCCGAGATGGGTGGATCACGAGGTCAGGAAATCGAGACCATCCTGGCTAACACGGTGAAACCCCATCTCTACTAAAAAAATACAAAAAACTAGCCAGGTGAGTTGGCGGGCGCCTGTAGTCCCAGCTACTCGGGAGGCTGAGGCAGGAGAATGGCGTAAACTCGGGAGGTGGAGCTTGCAGTGAGCTGAGATCCGGCCACTGCACTCCAGTCTGGGCGACAGAGCGAGACTCTGTCTCAAAAAAAAAAAAAAACCAGCCAGATGATAATACCTTAATAGTCACAGGATTAAGTTTCTATGGACAGTGATTTGTTGATGTTTTTAAATTAGCTATTAGACCCAACACCCTGCAGCAAAAAGGCTTTGCTTACTTGAACTCACGCTTGTTATCCTTTTGGAGTCCGAAGCCTAATTAATGTAGGATAGAGCCTCTTTTAGAATAAAAGTCGTCTGTACTACAGGCTTATTCTTTGGTTCTCTAAACACAGACTGGGGAACAGAAAGGCTTTTGGCTTCAGGCTGAAGATAGGCACCTCCCTGCCCATCTGCCTCTCAGTGTTGCTGGCCAGGACAGGGGGAGCCAGTGTGATTTGCCCAAACCTCCCCCCGCTGAGGTGTCATGTTGCTGTGACGGTGCCACAGGAGTGTCAGGAAAGCTGAGAGCTCAACATAACAAAGTTCCTACGTGGACAGTGGTGCTCAATACTTGCTTCTTAAAAAATAGATTAGTTAGGACTATCTGATGCCAGGGACTGAATCTAGTCACTTAATAATAGGGTTCCCACAGATCTATTTCTCTATATCCCAAACACTGTATAATTCTAAAACTATGTGAGAGAGAGAGAGAGAGAGAGAGAGAGAGTGTGTGTGTGTGTGTGTGTGTGTGTGTGTGTGTGTGACTCAACTGCCTCAAACACACCACGGAAACTTGTTTCGGTATAAATAACTGAAGACAGAAAAGACAGAATGAATCAACCAGAGGACTAGGGAGAGTTATATATAAACTGACATAGATAGATATAATTTTTTTTTATTATTTTTAAATAGAGACAGGATTTTACCATGTTGCCCAGGCTGGTCTCAAACTCCCAACTTCAAGTGATCCTCCCACCTTGGCCTCCGGAAATGCTGGGATAACAGGCGTGAGCCACCATGCCCAGCCTAGTGATGTAATTTTTTTTATACACACCTTGAAGTGTTGTATTTTTTATAAGTGGTATTATAGAATTTATAAACTCATAAAAAATTTAAAAACAAGGTAAACCGTAATATTTTAAATGAAAACACTTATTTAGATATAGCCTTGAAAACTGAAAACTTACACATTACAGGATTGTTATCTTGTTGGTTGGACACTGTTAAATGACCAAAGCTATTCATGGTCTCCTGATGAGAACCCAAATAAAGAATCTTCCCTTAGTTAATTCACAGGATCCTCCCTTGCTTGACTGGACTAGCACTTTACAGTTGCATAAAATGCTGGTTTTGAATTTTTCTTGTCCCTCAATATTCACTAAGCCTGCCATGAAAATTATTATGCTTATTATTATAGAATCTCATGGACTGCTTAATGAAAGATGCTTAAAATAAGAATTTGCCAGGTTTAATTTTTATTGCTATCTGGAGAACAAGATTTTCTAAACATATAGCCCTGTGACTCTTCAAAACCATCAGCCAGGAATTCTTTTTGGATACACTGATATTTCTCTGTGTTATCCTTAGTACAGCTTAGCTTACCAAAGGACAGATGGACAAAAGAGTCTTAAAGGTTAAGTCTTGGAACAATATAAAATGCAGTCTGCAAACATTTGGGGAGTGCATCATACCAGACAATTAGACATTCCAATACTTTTTTAGAAAAAACAAAAGAATAGAATAGGCGAAATACGTTGGACTTATTTACAAAACATGTTTCAGGTATACATACACACGTATGAGATATTATGTCATATATATGTTACCATACATTTTATAAATGTCTTGTGTATGTATTTACCTGTATGTATACTGGTCAGGATGTAAAATTTGTTACTATCGGTAGCAGTAAAAAAAAATGTTAAGTCACTGATTTAGAGGACTTAATTCTAAACGAATGGAAAGCACTTAGAGTGAAAAGAACTCCTATCTCTGAATAGAAATAATAGAAACTACCATCACAAACTGGTCAACAATTCACTGCAAAGTTCTTGCCAGAGGCCAGAGTCTGGTTCATGTTCTAGGTCAATGCTACAGACTGAAAGCTGGATGGAGCAAAGCGACCTTGAGGTTATGCTGTAGCTACCGAAAGAAGGCAGGTGGAGGTAGCTGTTCTTTGGTTGCAATAACCTGGAGTAGATGTGCGGTGCTAGAGGGGGACAGATGTGAAATTGGAGGGTGGTTCCAGCTGTCTCAATGCTTGATGAAGCCTTAAATCTGTGTTCCAGCATTTCCCACTTCTGGAAATAAATGCATACTTAGGCCGGAGACAAGGGCAGAAGCAGACCTTACAGGCCCAGGGTGCAGGGCTCCTGTGGGGACCTCGGAACTAGGGCAGGGGCTTATATTTTATTCTTGAAACCCAGTTGATATTAAAGTGGATTTCAGTTCAATTTGGGGGAAGAAAAGCCCTTTTGCTTGCATATTTTTAATGTTAATACTAATGTCGAGATATCTCTAATATGATTTAATAATAAAATATCCTTGGTTCTAGTTTTAGTACCTGTTTAAGAATTAATTGATTAAAAACTAAGAGTGAAACTGTATTACTATTTTGCAGTCTGATATAGCGCAAGATGTTTATCTTCTAAGTTTCTTTTTATTTTTTAGATTTTCTAGAAGATGTACTTCTTGATGAGGCCAACATTTCTCTCTCATGTCCCACACATTTCTATTATATATCTGCTATAATTTGTAGCCCTTACATTTGTTGTAAAATCACTTTTGACAGTGTATTTGAGTTAAAGTACAAAGGTTCATTACCAAAGCTCTCTTTCTTTGGAGGACTTTTTATTATTAGTGCTACAAAGTTGATCCTAATGGCTTCAATAAGAATACTGGGATGAAGTCGTTTTATTTTCTTTTCCTTTGTTTCTAATTGCCATATTTTACTGGAATTCCGGGGTTTGAAAATACCCAAAGAATTCATCTCATTTATTCTCTGTGAGATTTAAAACTAAAACTCTGATTATTTAGCTGAAATAAAATTCAATAAATCATATTTTTATATGAAAGAAGAGAAGCATGACAAGGGTAACTTGTAGGAGTACAATGGTAGTCAACTCATCTTAAATTCTGCATTTTCATTTTTGTAAAATGTTTGCTTCTTGTTGCTCTGGAAAACTGTGTTCTGTTGCTTTACCTACAAAGACAAACATTAATCAAACTTACCACTAGTATTAAGCACTGATTAAATGCCCACATCCTAACACAACAAATCTGCTGACTTCTCTTCGTGTGCTTTCCGTCTTAACACACAGACACAGACAAGACTGATAGTCCTAAGAAGGCCTTTTATCAGAAGCATTTAATCCTAGAGTCTTTTCCTTTACATATTGTATTCAAGAAAGGCTCTTTACATGAAACACATTAAAAAATTAAATAAAGATCATCGCTGGATAGAACCTTCTTAACTGCACACTAACAGACATAGAATAGTTGGCAGAAGGAAGTTGGCACTCTTATTAAGGGCCTAATTTTGATTTTGCATAATTTGTGGATAGTCACTACTAAAATAAAATACTGAAGAGCTGCATCTGTGCTAATTTCTTTGGTAGGATTTTTTTTAAGAATAGACTGAAGTCGTGAAACTCCTATAACTTGGGCCACGGTTTTTCTGCAAGGACTGGTACCTTTACTTTATTCTGGATCTCTTTTACAAATAAGGTCCTAAACCACTGTCTTCTTTCTGTGTATATCTATTTTGTTTTGAGAACAAGCACCCTTTTCTCTTTAATATTCTTTTCCTATGGCTAGAATGGGTCAGCGGTGTAACACACTCAGTCAACGCCTAATTGAGTAAAATGTGGCGGAACGTTTTGGAAAAACCAGTGGTAACCATAGGAGACCCCACTGTTTTTCTCTGCCACTTAGTCTTCAAGAAGGAATGACTAAAAGTTGTATTTCTTTTTAGACAATAATTATTGGTGTGTTGATTGACTACATGATCATTAGTGAGATTTCTAGTGTATTGTTTTGTAATAGTAGAATTGCTGTAAACTTTGGCAGATGGAAGTTCACATAGTTTGACCTGGAAAGTTGAACTACTTCAATCTTCAGATTTTTCCTTGTAAACTATTTCGTAGTAGCAAAATAATCATAATTTTCTTTGAATATTGTTAAGGAGAATAGTATTTCTCTTTCAGAATATACATCCTATGTGCCCGGTGCTGTTCATTCATTAGTTAACTTCTTTCCAGGTTGTCTCGCTGGTTTCTTGCCACCTGCAAAGTGTCTTTTAAAAGAAAGTTGGAGAAAGAATGCCATGTCATTTGTATTCAAAACAAATCAACAGTTTTGTTTGTTACCAGGTCCTCTTAATTATTTCTCTTCTCGTTGTTAATTATTTTGATTATTAGTTCCTCATAGCTGCGCAGGGACAAGAAAGAAAAAAATAAACCTCCCTTGCATGTTATTACTTATTAGCTGTTCCAATAAAGTTTGGTTGGGTATGATGATTCAAAGTTTTCAGGAAAGGCATTTTCTTTGAATTTCAATTACCTCCACTTATTCTAAATAATATTTGCACAAATAATTGGATATTGGTTTGAAATCATCCTCCAAATATTACTGTGTTCTTTGTAAAACTTCATCAAACTGTGATATGCCTTTTGAAAGCCAGGCATACAAATATAAAGATGTTAAACATTTAAAAGTTCTATGATGGTCTGTTTGGGTAAAGAGATTGCAGATAATATGTTTTTCAGTAACTTTCTGTGTTTCCAAGTTTTTTGTAAGGTATATAGTTAGCCATTTTATTCAGCGAGTCTTAGTTGAGTGCCTGCCATGAGCCAATGACACACTGATTAATAGGGATACAAAGGGAACAAGATAGACAAGTGCTAGAAATTTTACTGCATAAAATAAAAAGTGGAGATCAATAGCTGCGTAAAAATGATGTGAAATTGGGATAAGATTTAGCATTGCCTTTTAAGATGAAAGAGTATCTTAGCATATTTAAATATTAAAGGAAAGATACTAAGGGTCAGTGAAGGATTTAAGATACTGGAGAAAGAAGTGGGGCAGGGTGAGGTCCCAGTAAATTTACGCTCAAATTAGAGCAGTTATGTCTCCTTCATCTAAACGTGATCAAAGGCAGAAAGATGTGATAGAACTAGGTACATATTCTGGATTAGTGTCAGGACGTTTTTCCAATAACTGATTTTATCTGTGAAAAGTAAGCAGTAAGATGATTTGTTGGTACTGATAAGCAAATAGACAAATGAAATGTTCCAAACAGCTGCAGGGAGAATGTGAAGGAGTGCTAACAAGGGAAGTGTGGCTTGCCTCTTGGCGTCAAGTGTCCAGTGCAGTTGAGAGGCACACATTTATCCTATATGTATATACAGGAATCAGTCTGCATAGCTGGGTGATTTTCTCAGAAGCCCTCAACAGTTTTACTTAGTTGTGGAAATACATAAACTCAATTTTTTTTAAAAATAGCTCCACGTAGTCTGAAGCCAAAAGAGGAGTCAAATGCTCTTTAGGCCAAAATAACCAAGTATGGGCTTCAGAAATGAAACAGAGTGATCAATACTACCATTACGTCTATGCTTTACACTTTCTCTTTAGAGACTATCATGTTTAAATGGAGCTTAAATGACAGCTCTCCAGAGGACAGCCTGCTCTCCTTCTTACCAGTGGTTCTCAAATGTCAGCAGGCATCATAGTCACCTGCAGGGCTTGTTAAAACTCGGGTTCCTGGGCCTCAACCCCAGAGTTTGGGATTCAGTAGGTCTGGGGTGAAGCCCTAGAATTTGCATTTTTAACGAGTTCCCAGGTTCTACAGAGTCTATTGGTCGGGGCACCACATCTTGAGAATCACTGTTCTCAATAAAACCCTGCAATGCCAGGACAAATATCTGCAAAGGGTAAAGTCACTGTGAGCTCCTCAGTTCATAATCTATTTCTCATGCCTTGCTGATTTGCTCAGTGCCTACCACAGTACCTGGCAGTGCCTGGCTGGAGCCCAGCGACTGTTTCGAGGAAAAAACGTAAGTTAGTACTTACTGAATGCCCTCTACAATATGGTAGGCATGTTCCTTCCACCAATGTAGGCAGGCACTGCCATATTTACACAAACATTGAAAGAAGATTAGTCACTCAGTAGTTTGAACCGGTGGACTAGTCCTTCCTTTTTAAACTACTCTCTTCTCCATGTTCTGAACCATCTCACCTCTGGTTTCCCTTCTGCTTCACTGGCCACTTCTCTTAGAAACCCTGGCTTTCTCCTCCTCCTCCTCCTCTCTTGGACCTCAGAACATTGAATACCCCAAGGAGCTCTTTTCCTGATGACCTTCTCCTCTATTCCTAGATGATCTCATATAGTCCCAGGGCTTCAGATAACATTAACATGCTGATGTCATCCAAATCTGTTATCTCCAGCTCAGACATCCCTTCTCACCTCATACTCATTAATCCAGCTGTCAACTTGGCCTTTCCACTTGAATATCTAATAAACATCTCCAATGTAACAGGTCCAAAACAAAATCCTCACTTACCTCAAGCCTACCTCTGTCCCGTCTTTCCTGCCTCAGTAGATATCATCCCCATATATCAATTGCTCATGCCAAAAACTTAACATTGTCTTGGATTTCTTTTTTGTGCTACCTTTCCAAAACCTCTCCGATCAGTTTTGATTCCAAAACAGTTTCTAGTCCAATTTCTTTTTACTATCTCATCTTCTGCAACCAGAGCTTTTCTCATCCCTAATCCATGGCAATAGCTTTATAATTCATTCCTCAGTTCCCACTCTTATCTCCAATGGTTCATTCTCCACTGAGCAGCTGGAGTGATTTTGTGTTAGGGTGAATTAGATCATAACAGTTTCCTGGTTAAAACCTGCTAAAGGCTTCCCCGTAACAAATAGAACCAAATCCAAACTTCTTAAGGCAAATAGAGCACTACTTCTCCATCTTCATCTCCTACAACTTCCCCACTCACCAAGCCCTGTGAAACTCCAGCCACCCTGGCCCCCTTTCTCCTTCTGGAACATAACAAGCTTCTCTGGTCTCTGAGCTTTTACCCTTTCTAGATGCTGTTCCCCGTAGTGCTCCCCTACCACCCTATCATCTGTGTCCCATTTTTATTTTCTTCAGGGCACTTATTTAAAATTATTCATGTGCTTGTTTACTTAAATATTTATCTGTGTCTGGCAACTAGATTGTTAACTCCAAGCAGGCTGGGATTTTGTCTTAATAGCTGTACTGTATTTTTTATTTATTCATTTTTTTTATTTTATTTATTTTTTTTTTTTTTTTTGACATGGAGTCTCACCCGGTCACCCAGACTGGAGTGCAGTGGCAGGATCTCGGCTCACTGCAACCTCCGCCTCCTGGGTTCAAGCGATTCTCCTGCCTCAGCCTCCTGAGTAGCTGGGATTACAGGTGCGTGCCACCACGCCTGGCTAACTTTTATATTTTTAGTAGCAATGGGGTTCTGCCATGTTAGCTAGGCTTGTCTCTAACTCCTGACCTCAGGTGGTCGACCCACCTCAGCTTCCCAAAGTGCCGGGATTACAGATATGAGTCACCATGCCTGGCCTTACTCTGTTATTTAGAACAGTAGTTGCAGGGTAGTAGACACACACACAAGCATGTTGTTGAGTGGAGGAACTTTAAATCTATTGTTCTTTCTACAACACCATATTGATGCCTCTTTAGGTATTATGTTGTAATTTGATCACAATCTACTCCACTATCTAGATAATGGATTGTTCCAATCAGTGATAAAGTCATACATTTAAATCTGTTCTTAAATCCCAAAAGCCAAAATTCCAAAAACAGATGCTTGAGCTGCTAAGCAGAAATCTCATGCCTTTGTCTTTATGTTGTTTTAAGGTTTATTTTGGATCTACCACCATAGATTATGGTTTTAACTCAACATAAACCTTGTCTAGCTACTTATTTTTGCAAACATTAGAAACACGGTCAAGTTTTTCATTCAGGTCCTCCAGAATATCCTTGGACTTCAACTTACGAATTAGTCCAAGTTCTCATATTGACATTTTGACACTGATTCTAGGCTTTGTGGTGTTGTTCAGTGTTTTGTATTACAAATTTAGGCCACAGAAAAGAAATGAAGTGAATCCATGCCTCTATTTGTTTACAAAGAGATCTTTCTTTTCACCTTTCAAATTCTATTACTATAATGTTAAAAACAACAGGAATCTCCCTCTGGCCAGGTGGTTAGGATTTGAAATGTCTTTGTGTTCTGCTTTAAATTTGGAGTTCACATAAATTTGGTGACATTTCCTACTGTGGCTAAGTTAAATCTCTTAGTAGAATATTTCTTTTTTTTTTTTTTTGGCAGTTTTTGACTTGTTTTATTTTATTTTATTTTATTTTATTTATTTATTATTATTATTATACTTTAAGTTCTAGGGTGCATGTGCATAACGTGCAGGTTTGTTACATATGTATACTTGTGCCATGTTGGTGTGCTGCACCCATCAACTCGTCAGCACCCATCAACTCGTCATTTACATCAGGTATAACTCCCAATGCAATCCCTCCCCCCTCCCCCCTCCCCATGATAGGCCCCGGTGTGTGATGTTCCCCTTCCCAAGTCCAAGTGATCTCATTGTTCAGTTCCCACCTATGAGTGAGAACATGCGGTGTTTGGTTTTCTGTTCTTGTGATAGTTTGCTAAGAATGATGGTTTCCAGCTGCATCCATGTCCCTACAAAGGACACAAACTCATCCTTTTTTATGGCTGCATAGTATTCCATGGTGTATATGTGCCACATTGTCTTAATCCAGTCTGTCACTGATGGACATTTGGGTTGATTCCAAGTCTTTGCTATTGTGAATAGTGCTGCAATAAACATACGTGTGCATGTGTCTTTATAGCAGCATGATTTATAATCCTTTGGGTATATACCCAGTAATGGGATGGCTGGGTCATATGGTACATCTAGTTCTAGATCCTTGAGGAGTCGCCATACTGTTTTCCATAATGGTTGAACTAGTTTACAATCCCACCAACAGTGTAAAAGTGTTCCTATTTCTCCACATCCTCTCCAGCACCTGTTGTTCCCTGACTTTGTAATGATTGCCATTCTAACTGGTGTGAGATGGTATCTCATTGTGGTTTTGATTTGCATTTCTCTGATGGCCAGTGATGATGAGCATTTTTTCATGTGTCTGTTGGCTGTATGAATGTCTTCTTTTGAGAAATGTCTGTTCATATCCTTTGCCCACTTTTGGATGGGGTTGTTTGTTTTTTTCTTGTAAATTTGTTTGAGTTCTTTGTAGGTTCTGGATATTAGCCCTTTGTCAGATGAGTAGATTGCAAAAGTTTTCTCCCATTCTGTAGGTTGCCTGTTCACTCTGATGGTAGTTTCTTTTGCTGTGCAGAAGCTCTTTAGTTTAATTAGATCCCATTTGTCAAGTTTGGCTTTTGCTGCCATTGCATACAGAGGCAGATAAAACCACAAAGATGGGGAAAAAGCAGGGCAGAAAAGCTGGAAATTCAAAAAATAAGAGCGCATCTCCCCCGGCAAAGGAGCGAAGCTCATCACAAGCAACAGATCAAAGCTGGACGGAGAATGACTTTGACAAGATGAGAGAAGAAGGCTTCAGTCCATCAAACTTCTCAGAGCTAAAGGAGGAATTACGTACCCAGCGCAAAGAAACTAAAAATCTTGAAAAAAAAGTGGAAAAATTGATAGCTAGAGTAATTAATGCAGAGAGGGTCATAGACGAAATGAAAGAGATGAAAACCATGACACGAGAAATACGTGACAAATGCACAAGCTTCAGTAACCGACTCGATCAACTGGAAGAAAGAGTATCAGCGATTGAGGATCAAATGAATGAAATGAAGCGAGATGAGAAACCAAAAGAAAAAAGAAGAAAAAGAAATGAACAAAGCCTGCAAGAAGTATGGGATTATGTAAAAAGACCAAATCTATGTCTGATTGGGGTGCCTGAAAGTGAGGCGGAAAATGGAACCAAGTTGGAAAACACTCTTCAGGATATCATCCAGGAGAACTTCCCCAACCTAGTAGGGCAGGCCAACATTCAAATCCAGGAAATACAGAGAACGCCACAAAGATACTCCTCGAGAAGAGCAACTCCAAGACACATAATTGCCAGATTCACCAAAGTCGAAATGAAGGAAAAAATCTTAAGGGTAGCCAGAGAGAAAGGTCGGGTTACCCACAAAGGGAAGCCCATCAGACTAACAGCAGATCTCTCGGCAGAAACTCTACAACTTAGTAGAATATTTCACAAGCCATGCAAGAGTAAGAGCAAGATTTGTTCATCCCAATCAAAACCAACGTGAGACTCCCTTGTTCCCAGGGCAAACTCTCTTTGTCCACAGTTTGCACTTTCTCCTTCTCCTGTTTTTGGGCCACCTCTTAAAAATCCTTGACTGATAACATGCTTCGCTGGTTAAAGCGCACCTGATATTCTAGTAACTCCTGAAACACT
The DNA here is from genome assembly GCF_008728515.1 of Papio anubis. NCBI lineage: Eukaryota > Metazoa > Chordata > Mammalia > Primates > Cercopithecidae > Papio > Papio anubis. The sequence continues at coordinate 9,270,734 of NC_044994.1, forward strand.
AAGTGGCTACCTTGTAACATTGCTACATTAGGCCTTCCTGTATAGAAGTTTATCAAGGTTCTTCTTGCTGATACCCCCTTTTCCTTCAAGGCTCTTCCTCATCAGCCCACTCTTCAGTAGTGGACTTCCCAATGCTCCAGCACTGAGGTCTCCTCTCACACTGTGTGCTCCTTGGGATTTCATCCACTACAGCGACAACTCCCAGCGACGATTCCCATCTCTTACCTCCAGCCTTATGCCCTTTTCCCAGCATTGCTCACCCTGTCATCTATTTATTGAACATGTGGACAATCCAGGGACATCTCAAACACTGCAAATGCAAAACCAAACTCATTATCTTCCCACCGCCACTGCCGTATTCACTCAGACTTTTTTCTCCTTCTACAGCTTCCCAGCTCACATCATTAACATGACAACTATTGGCCCATTTTCCCAAGCTGGAAACATTGAATTTTTTTCCTGGGCCTTTTTCTGCCTTTCCACTAATGATAAATAGATCCCTAAATCACATAAATTCTGCCAAAGAAATTTGCCTTTGGTATTCTTCTGTCTGCACTGCCACTTTTTTAAAGAGTATAAATTATCTTGCACTTTTGTGTTTTATGCTGAGATTTGAGAATAAATAGGGAGTGTGTGTACATATCCAGCTCATCATCTTAACCCACTCCTCCTAATTTTATCTTAGGAATGACGCCTGCGGCAGTGTAGAGCAATAGAAATATAACCCAAGCCATGTATACAATTTTAAATTTTCCAGTAGCAACATTATAGAAATAAAAAGAAAGAAATGAAATTAACTTTAACGCTATGTTTCAGCCAATGCATCCAAAATATTAAAATTGCAAACTTTAATTGGTATTAACACTATTATTAAGGTTTTTACATTCCTTTTCTTTGTACAAAGTCTTCGAAATCAAGGACTCAATGGTCACATGTGGCCAGTGGCTATCACAGCAGATAGCCTAGGTTTTGGAGGTGAGCTGAAGGGGCTTACACTAGAGATCCCATAGAAGATACACCTACAGCCTTGGTGAGGGACAAGGGCATATATCAAGGTACTTGCAATGGAAACAAAGAATCAGTCCATAATCACACTGAAAATATGAAGCAGAGAACCATAAGGCAAATGTAATCCAATTAAGTATAAAATTGCATTAAAAAAAAAAAAACACACAGCCCAAAGTACACAGAAGAGAATGGACCTTCAAAGGTTAAGAATAACAACAAACCACAGCCTAGGAGAGAAGCTCAGAGGCAAACTGTACAAGAAAGGGACCTGGGGCAAGTGTGTCAGTAATTAGGAGGTGGTCTTGGAAGAGCAGGGTAGCCTGGGCACCTCATCCTCATACACATTTGAGTCCGGGGAGCTGCACACTTTCCTTCAGGCTCACAAGGCCCAGGAGCTGTGCTCTCAACAAAGGAAAAGCTCTTCTGCTGGTTTATATTTATGAGAAGCAGAGTAGAACTCTGGGGGTGAGGGGGGCAATGAAATGGAGCCTTTGAAGCTGGAACTGGCCCAGCTTCCGGTGAAGCCTCCGAGTGGGTGTTCTGAAGTGAGGACTGTAACAAGAGAGGCCAAGAAAGCTACGCTCCAGTTAAGGAAAAATCCCCTCTGGCACCCCCAAAACAAAGCAGTCTCCCCCATCCTGCTCTCCCCACAATCATAGAAAGCAGACAGAAGAGATCAACATGCACATGAATCGAAAACAGCATTTCTCATTTGGATTGAGGAAATTTTCAGTCTTCAGTCAGTCCTTCAACATGAGTATGAATAGATAACCGAGAATCACCAAACTTTGAGAGAACACCAACACCTACAAGAATCATCAAATCAACAAACTGAAGAACTAACTCACCCCAAGGAGATCTTGTCAACAGAAAAAAAAGCAAAGACAATTTTCAGATAAGCATAACAACCAAAAAAATATAATCACTTTGTCCTCAAATATTCAATAAAATATGACTAAGCCACTCTTTTTAAAATTCCTGGGAGATACACGCTGTCAGTCCAAAGCAAAATGCATACAACTAAAGAATAAATGTCCTGGAAGGATTCCCAAAAATATCATGAAAACAAGCAAAGGGATTGAAAGAATGGGAAGAGTGAGGTAGGAATGATGGATAGAGCCAAACCTCAAATGTCTATCAAATAGGAATTTCAGAAGAAAAGAACAAAAAACGAAAGAGGGAAAATCCTGACCAAATTAAAAGAAAATTTCCCTGAAATACACAGTTTGGTATATGTTCAGAATATTTACATATAAATAAATATATGAATATATAAAGGTTCCAGGCTGCAGGGAGAAGTGAACACAGATTACTTACAAGGGAATGAGGAGCAGGTAGGACGAGACGTTTCATCGCGATTCATTCTACACGCCACCAGTCATTGGATCAATTCTCCCAAGTGCTCAGGGAAAATGAATACTAGTTTGTTACCAGTACCAGTTCAAACTCAAATTTAATGTGAAAAAACGATGAGTGATTGGGCAAAGTTTACCCAATGACGTCCTTTCTGAAAGAATAACTAGGGAACTTATTTCAGCAAATGAATCCAAAAAAGAAGGACTGCAGATATTATAAGTGGTAGCAAACAAAAATTCTTACCACTAAGATGTAACTGCCTGATTGTGCATCCTGTTTGTTTTTTAATCTCAAACAAAAGTCCCCAGATCTTTTTGAGAATCAATATCCTAAGGTAATATCTTGTACTATCTTGTACCAAGGAAGGATCAAAGTGTTGCCCATGACCTGTTAATACACGACGAAGGGATCCTTTACTGTATGTGACTCTGAGTCAAAGAATCTGGTCAATCGTGTTGGCATCCTGCATCCAGTTCTCTCTGAAACCTGAGCAGTCCAAGCCACTGCCCTGTGCCTTGTGTCAGAAGACCCCACTGTGGCTTTCCTCTGTCCATGCCCCTCGCAGCAGCATGATGAGGGTGCAGACCCCCAAGCCCACGCTTCCCCTTGCCCCACTTGTGGGCCATGCTCCAGGTACCTAGGATGGTAGAATTACCAGTCAGATGGCCCTGAGCCCCCTTCCAAGGCCTGCAAAGCTGTTCTCCAGGTCTGCCCTCCCATTGCTGACCAGACATCAGTGTGTGCTCTCCTTGGATGAAGGATGGCCAAGAAGTGAGGTTTTGCTGGGAGGAGGGAGTGATGGACAAAACCTGGACACAGTCTCAGGTGCCCTTGTGTATGCTTATAGTATGGTGTGGATCCAGGTGTGGGAAGAGAAATGGGTGAGGCAGAAGGCCAGGACCCTTCATTTGTATTCCTGCCCTAAGTCCTGAAAATGTCAGGGACTGGCCTGCTCTCGTCTTTGACAGAGGAAGAAAGACAGGGAGGAAGGAGAGAATTCAGTACAGAAAGAAATGGGATTGAAAAAAGGCTTCAGAAAAAAGCCAACCAGGCATAGCAATTGGAGGAGGAAAAGGTGGGAGCTTTTGAAGTGTTGGAGGTTTCCTGCAGTAAGTACCAGAAAACCCAGCTCCAAATGGCCCAAAGGAGGTGTGTACTCCCTGTCACTCGTACTGCAGGAGAGAGGCCTCAGGATGCCTCCTTCCTTGCTCAGTGAACTCCTCAGGGCTCTGGAGCCCTTCTGTCTTCCCTCTCCATGTCTGAGGTTAGTGCGTAGCTTGGCCTCTGCGACCTGTTCCCCCAGCAGCCCAGGGCAACCCATAGTTCTGGGTGATGCCCCCAGGCCACAGTGTCCAGAAGCAAGAAGAGAACAAGCCTGCCTCGTGTCCCTTTTCCAGAGGAAGAAAAGCTCCTGGACTCCCCCTAACCCCAGGTCTCATTTGTCAGAACCAGTCACTGTCCAGAAGTAGTTCGTTTCCCATGTGCCAGGATTCACTAATATAAGGTCAGCCGTGATACCGTGAGGGCCAGTCAACCCCAAGGCCCAGGCCACCTGGACACTGCACAGAATCGGGGTTCCCACAGCTGCAAGAGGGAGCCTGGCTGGGGGGCAGGCACCTGCAGGGAGCAAGGCTAGCGGTGCCAAGGACTGAACTTCACAGTGGTTCTCAAAGTGTGGTCCCCAGACTAGCAGCTTCGTCTTCACCTGGGAACTCACTGGGAATGCAGATTCTTCACCTTCACCCCAGATGCCTAGAATCAGAAACTCTGGAGGCGGGGCACAGCAATTTAGGTTTCGAGTTTTTGTTTCTTTATTTTATTATTTTTTTAGAGATGGGGGTCTCCGCTCTGTCACCCAGGCTGGAGTGCAGTGGCACAATCATAGGTCACTGCAGCCTCGAACTCCCGGGCTCCCCCCACTAACCCCCTCTTCCCCAACCCCCAGTAGTTGAGACTATAGATACAGGCCACCATGCCTGGCTAAAGCAATTTAAGTTGTAAGAAGCCCTCCAGGGGAAGCACTCTATAAAGTACAGGAACCATTGGCTTCCCCAACCTCCTCCTCTTAGGGGTCAGAGTACAATGAATTAGCAAAGGAGACACAAGAACAGACCCAGCAGGGGGTAGGATAAGGCACTTAAGGCAGGGAAGCAGCGAGGCGTCAGCAACAGCAAATGCAATGAAAAAGTCGTGCATTTTATTTAAAGAGCTGATCAGGGATAGGAAATTGAGAAATGAAACGTAAAGTGGTTACAATTCAAGTAAAGAGTTTTCAGGGGAGTGCTGTGCATGTTTCAAGTCAGAGAAAAAGAATCCAGTAGAGAGTTAAAGATACTGGAGATAAAGTAATACTCAGGGGAGGGTTTTCCTGAGGTCTGTGAAGGGAGAGATGCTAGACCTCACTTTCCAATGTATTAATATAAACTACTGGTCGTGTCCAGCTGTTCAGCTCTTGAAAAGAAGCTTGTCTGAATTGAAATGTGCTGTAAGTGTAAAAGGCACACTTCATTCCAAGCCTTAGTGTAAAAAGAGAGGGTGTAAAATAACCCATTAATAATTGTATATTGATTACATGTTGAAATAATAATACATTTAGATGTATTGGGTTACATAAAATATATTATTAACATTAATTTCACCACTTTTTTTCTTTTTTCTTTCTTCAGTGTAACTAGTGGAAATTTTTCAATTATGCTTGTGACTCCCTTTTTTTTTTTTTTTTTTTTTTTTTTTTTTTTTTTTGAGACAGAGTCTCACTCTCTCACCCAGACTGGAGTGTAGTGGTACAAATCTCAGCTCCCTGCAACCTCCACCTCCCGGGTTCAAGCGATTCTCCTGCCTCAGCCTCCCAAGTAGCTGGGATTATAGGCACGCGACACCACGTCCGGCTAATTTTTGTATTTTTAGTGGAGATGTGGTTTCCTCATGTTGGTCAGGCTGGTCTCGAACTCCTGACCTCAAGAAATCTGCCCAACTCGGCCTTCCAAAGTGCTGGGATTACAGACATGTGCCACCATGCCCGGCCCCAGTTGTATTTCTGATTAAGAGCTCTGTTCTAGACCACAAGAAAGTCTAATAGGTTTGGAGAAAAGCTGTGTGAAAGAGAGTGTAGACGTTTTAGGTAAACAAAAGGACCTAAAGACAAGGTCAGGTACAACTGTTTAAAGATTCCTCTCACTAAAATGGAGTCTTAAAATGTTGAGCAGAAATATTTCTGCCTCTTTCAAAAAAAATGCTGAGGCAATTATAGGGATGTAGAAGTTAGCCTACTGGCTCCTAATTTAATACCTGCAAGAGGAGTTGTGTTCGTTGAATGAGAATATAATGTGGTGCTGAAATTTCATCTGTGCTTGAAAGAACTCTTTCAACTAGGTTGGACACAAACTTTTGGTGGGTAGAAGAAAAGTGACCCAACATCACACTTTGCTTTTTTGGTTTCATGCTTGAAAGGGGAAGGTTTAAGGTCTAAGAATAAGATAACTAGAAGCCTTCCTTGAGATATTACAGGCAGTCCACTTCAGAAATGCATCAAATGTCAAAGCACAGGACTTGCTTGGGAAAAATCTGACACCACAGACTAAATCAAACGGGAGGACGGTGCTCACTTGGGGCTTTACCCGGTGGCTACTCGTCAGCTCCTGAGAAGCTGTCAGTGAGAAATTCCTCCCAATGCGTGGAGGCAGTCCAGGTGAGAGGAATAATGCTGCAACAAGCATCCTGTTTATAACTCCAGATTCTCAGATACCAGAAAACATGCCACAAAGCCTTTTTTTTTTTTTTTTTTTTTTTTTTTGTAAAGATACTGGAGATAAAGTAATACTCAGGGGAGGATTTTCCTGAGGTCTGTGAAGGGAGAGACACTAGACCTCACTTTCCAATGTATTAACTACTGGTCCTGTGCAGCTCTTGAGCTCTTGAAAAGAAGCTTGTCTGAATTGAAATGTGCTGTTAAGTGTAACAGGCACACTTCATTCCAAGCCTCAGTGTAAAAAGAGAGAGTGTAAAATAACCCATTAATAATTAAACTCTCTAAGGCCTTCTGTTTCTCAAATTGTGAACTGTCTTCATTGCCTTTAATGAATCCTCATTCGTTTTCTTGGCCAATCTTGAGTACTTGACTTAGCCAGAAGACTTCTTGTTCATACAGCCCTCCTTTTTTTTTTTTTTGCTTCTCCTAGTTTGCTATCTCTCTTCACAATAGTATTGAAGTCCCAGCGCTCATATGAGACTGTCCCCAAAGTCCTGCTTCTACCTCCTTATCATGCATACGTAACCGCTGCTTCCTTATTATAGTTGTTGTTTTTAAAAGTATGGACTAAGGCCGCATGCACTGGCTCACACCTGTAATCCCAGCACTTTGGGATTACAGGCATACATAACCCCTGCTTCCTTATTGTAGTTGTTGATTTTAAAAGTATGGACTAAGGCCCAGAGGGATGGCTTATGCCTGGAATCCTAGCACTTTGAGAGGCCGAGGCAGGCAGATCATCTGAGGTCAGGAGTTTGAGACCAGCCTGGCCAACATAGTGAAACCCTGTCTCTACTAAAAATACAAAAAGTAGCTGGGCATGGTAGCGGGCACCTGCAATCCCAGCTATTCAGGAGGCTGAGGAACGAGAATGCTTGAACCTGGGAGGCGGAGGTTGCAGTAAACCGAGATTGCGCCATTACACTCCAGCCTGGGCGACAAGAGTGAAACTCCATCTCAAAAAAAAAAAGTATGGAATAGGGAAGAATGTAAAAATGACTCCACTGAACAAGGTACCTTTATAAAATACACGCTTTAGGATTCCCATACTGGGCTCCACATAATTTAATATGCAGGAGAGATGAATGACTAAGATAGAAATTCCTTTAATTTCTATAAACTATGAATTTGAGTGAGTTGCTACAATGACAATAGCTTTTAATCATCAATGATTTTAAATTATTTAGTAAGTGATGTCTAAAATAATCTTGAAGCAGAAGATATAAATTTTTTTCAAGATTAATTTATAGTAAATAGAAAGGAATTAGCAGTGTGGATATTAACAAATGTCTAAAGATTTTTAAAATATCTAAGATACATGTAAAATCTACCTGGTTAATCAGTCAATTAGAATGTGTCATCCCTGAATGTAAGTGTATTAATTTCCTAGTGCTGCTATAACAAATTACCACAAGCTTAGTGGCTTAAAACAACACAAGTATGTTATTCCACAATTCCGGAGGTTAGAAACTCAAAACAGGTTTCACTGGACTGTCAGTTAAGGTGTCCACAGGGCTGTGTTCCTTTAGAGGCTCTAGGAGAGGATCTTTTCCCTTGCCTTTTCCCTTGCAGGCTTCCAGGGGCCAGCAGCATTCCTTGGCTCCTGGCTCCTTCTTCCATCTCAAAACTCAGCGGCAAAGCATCTTCAAAGCAATCTCTGGCTCTGACTTTCCTGTTCTCTTTCTCTTATAAGAAAGGTAATAATTTCACTGGCCCACATGGATCCTCCAGGATAATCTCCACATTCGAGATTAACTGAATCCCCTCAGAAAAGTCCCTGTTGCCATATAAAGTAAATATTCACAGGTCCTGGGGATTAGGACATGAATGTCTTGGGGGACCATTATTTTGCCTACTGCAGTTTCAAATCCTGGAAAAGAAATGAGTAAATAAGAAATGTTGGCAGAGTGTGGTGGCTCATGCCTATAATCCCAGCACTTTGGGAGGCCGAAGCAAGTGGACTACTTGAACCCAGGAGTTTGAGACCACCCTTGGCAACACAGTAAGACCCCATCTCTACAAAAAATACAAAACTTAGCCAGGTATGGTTGTGTGCACCTATAGTCCCAGCTATTCAGGAGGCTGAGGTCGGAGGATCACTTGAGCCCAGGAGGGAGAGGTGGCAGTGAGCTGAGATTGCACCACTGCACTCCATCCAGCCTGGGTGACAGGGTGAGACCTTGTCTAAAAGAAAAGAAAAAATAGGTCAGGCACGGTGGCTCACGCCTGTAATCCCAGCACTTTGGGAGGCCGAGGCGGGTGGATCACGAGGTCAGGAGATCGAGACCATCCTTGTGAACATGGTGAAACCCCGTCTCTACTAAAAACACAAAAAATTAGCCGGGCGTGGTGGCGGGCACCTGTAGTCCCAGCTACTGGGGAGACTGAGGCAGGAGAATGGTGTGAACTGGGAGAAGGAGCTTGCAGTGAGCTGAGATCGTGCCACTGCACTCCAGCCTGGGTGGTAGAGAGAGACTCCGTCTCAAAAAAAAAAAAAAAAAAAAAAAGAGGAAGAAAAGAAAAGAAAAATGTTAAAGGGATTCTTTCAGGGTGAAACATCTTCATTTCATCTTGATTTTTAACAGACATTTTCTTGGGTATAGATTTCCAGATTTAAAGATGGATCTTCTCACTTGCATTGTTCCTGTGAGAAATCTACTACCATTTTAATGTGTTCCTCTATAAAGGACACCTTCTTTCTCTGGCTGCCTTTAAGAATTTTATCTTTACCGCTGGCTTTATACAGTTTGATTATGACGTGCTTTTGTGCAATTTTGCTCATATTTCACATGTTTGGAGTTCACTGAGCTTCTTAGTTTGGTAGCTATATAGTTTTCATCAAATTTCAGCCATTATTTCTTCTTATGTCCCTTTCAGAAACGTCAATTACACATATATTAGTCTGCTTAACATCATCTCACAGCTCACCAATGTATTTTTGTTTATTTTTGAGGAATTGTTCTTTTTCTATGTGTTTTATTTTGGAAAGCTTCTGTTTCTATGTCTTCAAGTTCACTAATCTTTTCTTCTGCCATGTCTAATCTAGCATTAATGTTATCCAGTATATTTATTATTGTACACATATTAGTTTTCTCTCTAGATGTTCAATTTGGGTGTCTGTTGTATCTTTCATGTCTCTGCCTAACTTTTTGATTGATGGGCAGACATTGCTCATTTTGCCTTGTCGGGTACTGGATATTTTTGTATTCCTGTAAATATTCTTATGTTTTGTTCTGAGGCAGTTAAGTCCCTTGGAAAGAGCTTGACCTTTTTGGGTCTTGCTTTTATGATTTGTTAGACAAGTCCAGAGCATGCCCAATATAAGGATAGTAACTCCCCACTTACTAAAACAAGAAGTCCTTGAGCACTCTACCCACTGCCACATAAACTCCGAGTTTCTCCAGTCAGCCTGGTAGGAATAGGTACTCTTCCTAGCTCTGCAAGGACACCAAGCCCTGTTCTCTCATCTTTTCTGATGTTCTTTCCCCCCAAACCTGGAGTAATTTCTTCCCATGCATTTGCTGGTTGGAGCCTCTGTGGATCTCTTAGGCAGCTCTCTTCTCTTTGGTACTCTGTCCTGAGAATTCCAGCTGCCTTTATCTCCCTGCACTCTCTCCTCCCTGTCTCCTAAATTCAGAGAGTCTGCTGGGCTTTGCCTGCCCCACAGCACTGCAACTTTATGAAGTAAGCAGGGGCAATTTGGGGGCTTATCTTATTTGTTTCCCATCTCTCAGCGATCACTGTCCCTTCATTGTCCACATGTCCAGTGCTTTGCAAACAGTTATATCACATGTTTTGTCTGGTGTTTTTGGTTGTTTCAGGCAGGAGGTAAATCTGCCCCTCCTGACACTATCTTAGGCAGAAGTATCTCATCCCTTTAGTGATTTATAGACCTTTTGGAAAATTCCTAATCTTGTATTTCTCATCATCTCAAAAGACTCCTTCACTTGTTTCTTATAGATAATTCCGAGACTTTCCCTTTATTTGAACACAATGCTGTGACACTAGAGAGATAAGTCACATACCTTTTGCTTTAAAAATCATTACGTGTGACTGACACCTTCTTGTGTGAAATAGTTTTATTATTTTACTTACTAGTAAAAATATTGTTTAATGTTCATTGAAGTACATTCAGTTTGATCTTTCACACATCCTATTACTCATCTTCAAACGTGTCAATTAAAATAAGATCTGTTCACACCACTTAACATCAAAAATCCTGTTTTGGCAGCTTAGTATCAGAGCTTCTGAAATCCCTATGGGGCCTTTTATTTTTGTCCCTCAAGTGGAATCCTATGAACATAGTTCTAACTTATCATGAAATGAGAAATGGTTTTAGATAATATGTTTTTAGGAAAATAACTTTAAGAAATACTTGATCTCTTAATTCTTGAAGACTTTATCTTTTCCACATTTGACCATTTCCTTTATTAAGATAAAAATACCTAGTTACTTTGAATGATAAACAACTGTCTACAACTTTTATATATTAAGAGAAAACCCAAATATCAATATTTACCTAATATTAAAGGCAAAAGATGAAATGTTCCTTATAGCAGTAATGTTAGAAGTGATTTCCCTTCCTCAGGACAATCCAATGGTGATGATGATAAAAAGCTCCAACCACAAGGCCTCAGATGGAACAGCATTATCCAAGTCATGGACTCTCTTCGGCCATTTTTTCCCATCTTACTAGTTTAGAGATGCCATAAAAGATTAGAGTATGTTTCACACTGATTGAAATATCAGATACCACAGCATCATCCTTTAAGCATCACTATTTTAATGGTGAAAATCCATTTAAAAACAGTATGGAAATTTGTCAAAGAACTAGAAACAGAACTACCATTCAATTCAGCAATCCAAAAACTACCGGGTATGTAACCAGAGAAAGAAATAATTATATCAAAAAGATACTTGCACTCATATGTTTGTCGCAGCACCAGTCACAATAGCAAAGATATGGAATCAACCTAAGTGTTCATCAACAGATGATTGGATAAAGAAAATGTAGTGTACATATAGATGATGGAATACTACTCAGTCATAAAAAATGAATGAAATCATGTCTTTTGCAGCAACGTGGGTGGAGCTGGGGGCCATTATCTTAAGTGAAATATCTTAGAAACAGAAAGTTAAATACCACTTGTTCTCACTTATAAATGAGTGCTAAACAATGGGCACACATGGACCCATCAAGTGAAATACTAAACACTGGAGACTATAAAAGGTGGCAGGGTGGGAGGGGGACTGAGTGTTGAAAATTACCTATTGCATACAATGGTCACTATTTGGGTGATGGTTACACTAAAGGCCCAAACTCCACCACTGTACAATCTATGCATGTAAGAAACCTGTGCTTATATCTCCTAAACGTAAAAGAATTTAAAAATATTTTCCATTTGGAAAATACAGAGCAGAACCCTGGGACATATCATTTCAGGGGCTAAGGAAACTTAAAGAATAAGTGACTCAAAGATCTGAGGTAAAGCAATTTCTCAGGACAGTTAACTTTTGAAAAATTTAGGTTACTTTCTGTTTTGCATATTTGATATAGAACTAATAAACTTAGAGATGGCTTTCAGTCTTCCAAGGGCAGAACACAGAGTCTAGCCCTAGGAGGAACTTAGGAAAATAAGCAGATGAATCCTTCAGTAGTTAAGAGGACAAATCCTTCGGTAGTTAAGAGAACATCAAGAAGGTGGCATGTAGCCATCCGTCCTGAGTGGGTGAAAGAGATTCCAAATGCTTATTTACTTATTATAAACTTATTTACTTATTATAAACTCTCTCCTGCCTATAATTTTATTCCATTGCTTCTGATTCTGTAGCAATAAAGACAATTGTTCAGTACCCTCTAACATCTTTCCTATGCTTATTTCATTCAATAGACATCTTTCTTTATGCAAGATAATCTCATTGAAGCTTGACAAATGAGTATATGTTCAGTTAAATGATTAACATTTATCCTTTTCTCTGCAGTTACTGTGGTTTTGTTCCTACCCTCAGCATGCTCTTTTGTGTCACCTCTCGGCTCAGTAGCAACACCAGGCTAAGTGGGGCTGAGGCTGCAGGTTTGTGGCCATGGTCAACCAGTTCACCCAAGTGGGAAATCAACCCCTTGCCGTGGTCTGATGCCACCCTGTTATCTCCGTTCAGGCACCTGGTTAATGCAAATCACTAGGGGGAGTGGTCAATAGTGTGAACTTAAAACAGCCTTTGTCCTCAGTGGGAATCCTCACTCCAAGGGTATAGGGTTGGTCCCAGTGAGCCAGAGTACCATTATATGATACATCATAGTGAAGAGCTAAGGAGATTAAAGCAAACTTCCTTGATATTTTTCCCTCTGGCATTAAAAGATAAAAGCAGTAAAAAATCATCCCTCAGGAGGGGAAATGCTTTTTTCTTCCCCAAACTGTATGATCTGAGTCATGTTAATTAACTTCAGTCAAATGCTCCCACGCATGGTTTTAAAATCCATCTTATAAACCGACTAATTGCTAGCAAGAATGTAATATAACATTCCTAACTGTCTCTCTATTATAGCAATTTCTCTATGCTTTTCTACTATCCTGTGTTTTCCATAAAATGTCTTAATAATTCTAATCACCTAAATCTTCAAGGAAAGTGATACTCAGTTAATAGGTTGTATTAGTCCGTTTTCACACTGCTGTTTTAAAGATACTACCAGAGACTCAGTAATTTACAAACGAAAGAGGTTTAATTGACTCATAGTTCTGCATGGCTGGGGAAACATCAGGAAACTTACAATCATGGCGTAAGGGGAAGCAGGTACTCTCTTCACAAAGCAACAAGAGAGAAAAAAATGTGTGAAGGGGGAAAAGCCCCTTATAAAACCATCAGATCTCCTAAGAACTTGCTGACTATCATGGAGAACAACATGGGGGAACCGCCCTCATAATCCAGTCACCTCCCACCAGGTCCCTTCCCCAACACATAGGAATTACAATTCAGATTACAATTCAAGAGATTTAGATGAAGACACAACCAAACCATATAATAGGCTAACTCAACTTTTCTTCTCTGTAAACCAGAGTCTCTTGCAATTAAAAAAAAAAAAATGTAGTGGATACATTTGAAATTAAATTCGGCTAAAGAGCTGGATCAATCAATAAACAAATCAAAGAAAAGGAAAAATGAAGAACCAGTACATCATTTTCAAATTACTTTGACAGCTATTCTCCAAATATTTTCTAAGTAATTGTATTCATCAAAAGACACCTTTATACTACAATTACACATCAACAGTTTAAGAATTAGAAAATATGAACTTAAGTATATTAGATGATTCCTTCCCCAGAAGTGTTTCGATGTATGTGTTTGTATATGTGTGTAATGTTAGGTTAGTACTGAAAATGCAGAACCACTGCAAAACCACTGTCACATTTTCACTTGCTAATTTTGTTTGATTAGAATGTTAATGCTTAAATCAGCTCTAGATAGATTGCATTAGTCTTACACCATGGGGCAAACATGTAGGAACTAAATGAGTTTTCTTCCATTGTTGTCTAGGCTCTGCTGACCCCAAAACACTTGACTTTTTAAATAGGAAGTGCAGAAAAGGTAACTTCTGAGCTGAAAGGTTATTTGCCTTCATGTGCTGTTAAGGGACACTTTCTCATCTGTTCTCTCAGGTTTGGACTCTCCTCCAATCTTGTCATTCCTTGACCATAGATAATTGTCAGCCCATATAGTTCATTCATATGAGTACCTATATTTTTTCTTCAAATTGCTGACCTATCAAAATTCTCTGTCAGTTTTATTGTAACACTACAATTAGAATACACAATAAAAAACAGTCCCTTCGGAGGGCTGGTAAAAATCAGATAATCTTTGCCAGGTGAGTCTGTCTCAGGCTAGGGTAAATGGAAGCAGCGTTCAGAAAAGCCGTGGAGCACCCCCAGCAGACATCAGGGCTGGTTCCAGTGCCATCACCACTTCTGAAGCTTGAGAAGTTCTGTGCCTGTTCATCATTCATTCATTCACTCATTTGACTAGTTTGCACTGAGTATTTATCATGTGTTACTAACAAGGAAAATAGTCATAAGCAACATTGGAAATAGTCCTTGTCCTCAAGGGGCTTTCTGTGTCATGGGAAAGAAAGGTGCTAATCCAATAATCTAGCAAAGAACTGCAGACTTCAGTGTGATGTGTGCTTCTGAGGTTAGGCCTGGTCCTGGCACACTCTGTTGTTCCAGAGGGGATTTGACTCCACGAAGAGGTGCCAATTGACTTGAGATCTGAAGGATGAGAGGTGTTAACCAGGCGGGAGAGAAAACATCATTCCAGCGGGAAGTATGTGTGTGTGAACCTATTCCTTAATTGGAAACCAGCAAAGATGGTTGCACAACTCTCCATAAATAATGAAATACTGGCTCTGCCTCTTTTTTTTTTTTGGAGTTTCTGTCATAATTAACTCATTCTGTGGGATTTTTAGGGGTACTCAAGCTATTATTCTTTAAGTGGTAAATCTGACAGGCAAAGAGCCTAGATTAGATTGTTCTTGAACTTAGAGATGTTTAGTTGGTATGAAAAAAAAAAACCTCAGTAATATAGAACTCACTTTTCACTGTGCCTTCAGATCTCAGATATTGTTAAAAGGCTGAATCTATTCTAATGTTTTTTCCTAGCGTCTACCATCTGTGTTTTGGGGTTTATATAAATGAATTTGTGTTCCTTAAATAAACAAAATACCTTGTGGGCTAAAAAAGGTGTAGACAGGTGGTCCTCAATAAGATATATTTTTCCAATGTGATTTATGCTATTTGGTGTAAGCATTACTAACATCTCACCCATATTATAAATGATCTTCTTAGAAAATAACAGGTTTTTAGAACAAAATCTAAGCTAGTATTTGTGTGAAATATTTTGCTTATGTGATGTTAAATACAACTGCATATTATATTGGGTGAACCATATACAACCAATCCAGTACTACATAACTCAGAGAGGATGTCCTGCATCGAAAAAGAAATGGTCTGCTAGTGAAATTTCCTACAGTAAAATCATGCAGATATAACAGCCAGGGTCCTATGAGGAAAGCAGAACCCACGTCACGTGATTTAAGAGAGGGAATTGTTACCAAGATGGTGGGAAGAGCTAGGAAACAGATTAGCAGCAGGAAGCCTATACAACCTAGACCTGTGGTGTGAAGTCACAGGGAAAAGGTACCCAGAACCCAGAGCCACCGCTGGGTCCTGAGACCCCTGAAGCCCCAGGTCTGGAGCTACAAAGAGATGGAGGCACTTCAGGCAGAGCAGAAGAAGCACCCTGACTTCTCTCTTCCTCCCACCAAGCCTCCCACTGAAGGACAAACAAGTTACTATCTAATTTTTTGAACCTAACTCGAGCCAATTGTAAGGGAGGCTGGGAAATAACAGTTTGCAGCAAGCCCTTTGGTAAGGGCAAGAAAGAAATCAGAGTCAAGAGACAGATGTGTGACACAGAGCCAGAAAAGTATTGCTGAGTGATATCATGTATGAAGGTCCAGGGCCCTGTGTTATTGGCGCCTCTTTTTCTTAAACTTTTCTTCATAACAATATTCTTCCTGAAAGCCATTTTTATGGGAGACATATTCCTTTTTTATTATGAAAGAATTATTGATAATTTCTATTTAAGTCTGTAACTATGTATTCTTAGTCCATAGTTTTATTTTTTTTAATTTTTTATTTGCATAGGTCTTTGGGGAACAGGTGGTATTTGGTTACATGAGTAAGTTCTTTAGGGGTGATTTGTGAGATTTTGGTGCACCCATCACCCAAGCAGTATACACTGAACCCAATTTGTAGTCTTTTATTCCTCACCTCCTTCCCACCCTTTCCCCTGAGTCTCCCAAGTCCATTGTATCATTCTTATGCCCTTGCATCTTCATAGCTTAGCTTCCACTTACGAATGAGAGCACTCCTGAGTTACATCACTTAGAATAATAGTCTCCAGTCGCATCCAGGTTGCTGCAAATGCCATTGATTCATTCCTTTTCATGCTGAAAGTCATTTTTAACTATTCTTTACTGAGTGTGTTGTTTCTTCCTAACAGACTTTCACCAACCTAGGCATGCATGCTTGGCTCTTACACTGTACGAGACAACACGCTAGATCCACTTATCTGCAGTGCTGGAGAGAGGCAGGCAGTAGGAAGGAGATCATCACAGGCATATGCAGAGGAAGAATTCTGTGAAACCCTAACAGCGGGAGACAAACCTGCCACTTTGCATGAATTTTCAATAGTGGAAAAATGAAGGGGGATCTAGCATCTATCTAGTGAGCTGAGTAACTGGCAGTGTGCTTGACTCACTATGGCCCCTACCTTCTCTGGCATCATTCACAGCAAGAGAAGCTCTTGGCACTACAAGAGCAGGACAAGCTCTTTGCAAGACAAGAGCAGGACAAGCTCTTGGCAAGTTGATGAGGTTGCTATCAATTGGATATCTTTGGCCTGGAAAAGATCTTCAGCCTCTGCCTCCCAAAGCACTAGCTGGGTCTTGCCTGGCCTTGGTTGATCTCCCTTCAGTTGGTCTCTTCTGTGTTCCTAACCAAACCCCAGCAGATTGAATGTATGGGAGTGTACTTTGCTTCCCGAGTCTACCATTTTAGGGATGTGCATTCATTTACCTTTTGCTTTGAGCTACAGGCCAACTCCTCCTCACTTCTTTCACCCACAACTACCTCTATTTCCTGAGATGCACCCGCCAACACCACCACTATTTGGAACAGAGACAAGATGTATTACAAATCTTAACTCACTCAAAAATCAGGTAGTAACTTGTTTGCCTTTGAGGCCCTGGATCTCCTGGATTCTTCTATTAATATAAAAGGATCTCTGAGATCACGGCTTGTTGAGGTAGCACTTCCCATTTTAACACTATATTCTCCAACTGGTAAGATTAGCTAATAAGGAAAGGGGATATAGGGCAGGTTCTTTTTGGCAGGGGGAGTGTGGCCAAATGAGCTCACAAATGGTAGTGAAATTGGGGTGGAGGGAGTCCCCTTAAACCTCAAAATGTGGTAAAGGATGTAAAGTATTTTCAACATCTTACAGAAGTCACTGAGCATTTCCTTTAACATATGTATGTGTATATTAGTTTTAGAACAGAGTTGGTCTGACTGAGAACTGGGACTAAGCAAGTGGTTGATGCCCGGAGTACAGAGTAATGAAGACCAGTGCCTATGTGAAACAAGAGAAAGATGGATCTTATCAAAACAGCATGTAGAGGCAGAGATTGAGGGGACAGGGAGAGGTAGACATCTGCCATTTTGGAAGAGATAAGCCAGACAAGGGCTGAGAACAGCCTAGAGTCAGCACCATGATCAGACAAGCCTAGTCTGTGGTTAAGGTAACTAAAGAGATTAGACACTGAAAGAACTTGGAAGTGTCGGCTTAGCACTTTGAACACATAAAGAAAATTCTTTCTATTTCTTGGGAGGATCAATCCCCTAAAAAGATCTTAGGTTGTTAAAAAACACTAGTCTAAGCCCAACCCAATGTGTGTAGGCTAGAATGCAGTGGTTGTGTGTAACCTGGGAAAAAATGGTGGGTATAGGGATTGCAGGGAGGGGAGCATTGGGAAACTCAGGACGTCTCTCTCCTCTCCAGCTGCCTTCATTACTGCTGAACACCCATTCAAAGAATAAAACAAGGAGCTTTATCCCAATAATCATGTAAGTCTCCCCCTAAAATATCAAGAACCTAGTGGAAAATCCTACAAATATATCTTCAAATTAATGCAGTAAGTTCTAAAAGCATCACATCAAGGTTTAAATGAAATGAGATGAATGCAATTTATTAGTTTTTTTCTTTCAATCAAAATTCAAGGTTAATTTTAGCAGTGACTCAGATCATTTTTGGTATCTTTTATTAGCAATAAGTCAGAACCTTTAATTATGAATAACCTTGGTGCCACAAAGAAAATGATAGGACTCTTCCAGAAAGGTTTTCATTAGTTAGAGACCAAATTAATTTTAATTCTTGATAGTTTTTTTCCACAGAGGGAATACTTTGCTTTAAAGAGTGTTTTTGTTTCTCTGCTTGTTTTGTATTTAGTGAATTCCCAGAAAACCCCCATTACTGATATAATAATGTAAATAATTGAACCAAGTAATAAAGCATACAAATAATTTATCAAATCTATTTTGATTTGGCTTGGGAAATGACTTAATTTCTTAATGTTTGACTTGAAAGGTAAGATGCTAATTTCCTTTTAATTGATATTTGTTGCTTTTGAAAACCACACCATTGACACATTAGTTGAGCCCCTGGACTGGATCTGGTCTAATAATTATTATGACACATGGTGAACAAATGAACCAAGCTACAGTCTCTATACTTCATGTCTATCCACCGCATTGTCATACTGGACCATTCATGGATCAGAGGAAATCCACCTAGTTGCCCTGCCATCCTGAGAGACAGCAATGAAGAGTAAGGAGGATTTGATGTTCGAAATTCATCACTTTTTATTCTTTTAAACTTATTTGTGCAACCAAAGGACCCAAAGTAAAAAAAAATAAGGGAATAAAGTACCTATGTCATAAAATCTCTAATCAGACAAATGCTGATATTAAGTATACCTATGATAGCTTTCTACCAAAATCAAAAACCACTTATTAGGCATTATAAAAATTCAAGCTTTAAGAATCAATTTCCTAGAACATGAGCTTCCAATGGTATTATCCCCAGTCTTGGCTTATCTAATAATTTTCATCGACAGATTCTGAATGGGGTCTGAAATTATCAGAGGCATCCATTCCCATAACTATATAGTGATATTTTCATTATATTTAAAGGAAACCCCATTATTTGAAACCATTGCTTTAAAGAGCATATTAACTCTTAAAAATCCCATAAGAAGATGCTATTGTCTTTGTTTTACATAAAAGATATTGAGCAAATATTTTTAAGAATTCTCGGGCTTGCTTTTTTTCTTTTTGAAGATTTACCTTGACACTCACTTTAACCTGATTTTATCTCCACATAACTATTAGAACCAATCGTACCACTCAGTGATACTTCTAAGCCCTACATTCTACTCCAAATGTAACCATTTGATAAGTGTTTTATTATATACTCCCAAAACACAAAATATGGAAGGATCGAAGAGTGATGTTTACTTGTTGCTTCAAGCTTGTTTCCATCTTGTCAGATGTTTCATACTTTGCCTAGGGAGTCCTGTTTTCTTCCTAAAGCAAACTATTAGGCACAGTTGGAGATATTCTGATAAGTAATTTTAATGAACTCCCATACCAAGCACTATTCTAAGGATTTTATGCGTGTTAACTCTTTTAATCCTCATATCAACCTGATGATGGAAATATTATCATCATTCCCATTTTAGAGAGAGGGAAATTGGAAGCACAGAGAAGTTAGTAAAGAGCATGTGGGATTCAAACACAGCTTATGTGGCCCCAGAACCTGGCTTTCAATGGCTATGCGGAGATTCTCTGAGATTCTTACCCTAGATGTAAGAAACCATAAAGATTTTTGAAAAGAAAACAAAGTTAATATAAAAGGCCACCCAATTGTGTATTTAAGGAAACCAAACTTGGCTGTTATGTTAGTAAAAGAGCCACATTCACACTTTTCTCCAAGGATACCATGGCTAGGTTCCAATCTCATCGTTTTTTTGCAGAAGGCTTGGTGAGTTTCTCCATTTTTAGGTATGTCCTTCCATCCACCCCAAAGGCCCAAGATAGAAGTGCAGCAAGGAACTCTCAACAAAGTAGTGATTCTCAACTTCTTCTTACCTTCACAACATTCTAAAAGGAAATAAACACACTTTCCACAGTAACAATGCTGATTACAGCAGTAATTCGTACCCAGGGATGAGCATGGTTCCTAGATGTGGTATCTGTCAGTCTTACAGGGCCTCAGCCCCAGCTCACAATCTCAGCAGAAAGCTGGCTGGGGCAGCTGAGAGGCAGTGTTAGGGATAATCTGTGGGAGCCTAGCTGCTTTTCAGAGCAGCCACAATCACCTTGCACTTTTTTTTTTTTTTTAACAGAGTCTCCCTCTGTAGCCCAGGCTGGAGTGCAGTGGTGCGATCTTGGCTCACTGCAACCTCCGCCTCCCGGGTCCCTGTTCGAGCGATTCTCCTGCCTTAGCCTCCCGATTAGCTAGGATTACGGGCACATATCATCATGCCCAGCTAATTTTTGTATTTTTAGTAGAGACGGGGTTTCACCATCTTAGCCAGGCTGGTCTTGAACTCCTGACCTCATGATCTACCCGCCTCAGCCTCCCAAAGTGCTGGGATTACAGGCGTGAGCCTCCGTGCCCGGCCCTTGCACTTTTTTGTGTACTTTCATTTTGAGGAGTACTGAGCTAGAAAGATAAAGACATTTTCTTCAATCTCATCTCGTCACTACACACACAGACACACACATGCCCTATGGATACAGAAGTGATGAAATGTGCGTGAGGGACTGGAATCATCTCTTAGAGCTGCCATTAGAAAGTACCATACTGAGTGGTTTAAACAAGAGAAATTTATTTCCTTATGATCTGAAGGCTGGGAGTCCAGGTCAAGGCGTTTGCAGGGTTGGTTTGTTCTGAGGCTTCTCTTCTTGACTTGCAGGTGGCTGTCTTCTCCCTCTGTCCTTACATGGTCCTCCCTGTGTGTCTGCGTCCTAATCTCCTCTTCTTCTAGGGAAGCCAGACATGTTGGATTAGGGCCCACCCATAGGACCTCATTTGAGCCTAACTGCCTCTTTAAATGCCTTATCTCCAAATGCAGTACAGTCACATTCCGGGACACTGGGGGTTATGAACTCAATTTATGAATTTGGAAAAGGCACAACCCAAGCGAGCTAGTGAGCCTCATTTTCCAGAAGTTAGTATTTATCGAGAGCCTTCGGTCTCTGCTGAGCACTGTCCAGTGGTTTACATACATGCTTTCATTGGACAGTGGGACCTCATCCCAAGAACTGCAATACGGTGGAAAGATGAGATTCCCATATAAATTTGAGGAGATTGTACTATATTACTTTAATTGCTTTCGGATGTTAGCAAATAGATGGTCTCATTTAGAAAGAAAAAATGAATTATATGCTGTTTTATTTTAATTTGGGTTTCTTTTTCATGCCAGTTTTTCTTAGGTGTGCTTGGCAGTCTCTTGAGTTATCTCCCCTTTCCAATGGCTGACCAGTTCTACTGATTTGCAAATTCACAGAAGGAGTAATCCGGTGTTAGGCCCGGACCATTTCCGAGCAGTGATGTTCTTTTCCTCGTGCCAGAAAAAGAAAAAAAAAAAAAAACCTCTCTTTCACAGTAGATAATCCTCCATCTTTGCAGTTTATCACCTTAAAAACCTTGACATGAATAAGCTCTTTGATGATGCCAAAATAAAAATAGTCTTTTATACATAAGTCAGCAAAGCCTGGCGATCTGCGAAGGCAAACTTCTAAACATCCAAGCGAAGTTTGTTGTTCCTTTTTCCCTTTCTTCTTTCAAAAACAGATATTTGTCAATTTAACCTCCTTGATCCATGGAAAATGACAGAGGCGTGCAGATTCAGAAAGGGAAAACAATAGGAGCAGGTGAAGTTGAAGATAGGAGATTGATGCCAGGGAGCTAAATAACCAGAAGAGATGTGAAATAGAAAACCGAATGGAAAGCACAAAGAAAACGGTAACCAATTTTCTCTGAAAGTGAACAGTAAAGAAAGCTGAAGATGAAACTACCTATTTATTTTTAATAGCTGCATCAAGAGATTGCTTAGGTAGGAAAAAAAAAACTTAAAATGTTGCTGGTTCTGATTATCATCCTCAGGTTGAATCCAACCCCCCTGGTGTCCCAGCTCCCAAATTCTACTCAAACCATTGCTCGCGTACCCAAACCCTAGAGGGTATATCCATAGTAGAAAAAACATGCATCTTCATAGTTTGAACAAAACAAATAATTTTTGGAAACATTTTTCAATTCAAGAAACATTTACTATTTAGTAAGTGTTAGGTACCGTTCAAAATGAATGCCTGCCCTCCAGGACAGCAAAGGCTCAGAACAGATTAAAGGTTTCTAGTCTTAACTCCAGCTACAGGTTGGCTTGGCTCACTGTGAAGGGACAGATGCACTTCATCCTGTTCAGTTTCTTCCATTCTATTTGGATAGATGTGAGACCAAGATACTGCAGCCGTTGCTAAGACAAATTTGGTTGGCACCAATTCAGATGTCATCGATTTGTTGATCCTTCCTAGAACTAACTTACTAGTCTGAATATAGTTTCCCAAGGCAATCTCCTCTGTTCCTAGGACCTGGAAAATGTATTCTGAAGCTTTCCCCTCCGAGGTCGGAGGTCCTGTAATACACAGGTGGAAAGCTCCGGCTCTGCAGTCAGACACCTGCCTTCAGACACCAGCACTTTTAGTTTCAAGACCTTGGACACATGATTGAACCTCTTTTTTAGCCTGTTTCCTCATTCATAAATTGGAAGATAGCAACACTCAGAGGGCTGTTGTGGGAACATAATGGGAACATGCATGTAAATCCCTGGGCACAGTGCCTGACTTACAGTGAAGGCTCTTCATAAATGCTAACTTCTAGAAAATGAGGCTCATTAGCTCACTTCAGGTCACAAATTTGGGATGAAACAGGACCACTGCCTGAATCCAAAACCCATGGTCTTCACTATACATGTTGTGTCTCTCTTAAGAAAGACCTGGTGATTTTCTTTGTCTAATCTTCATCATCATCTCAAATTTCCCCTCAGGTGATTAAAGACCTATAATTCTTTGGGAGGCTGAGGTGAGAGGATCTGCTTGAGCCCAGATGTTCAAGACTAGCCTGGGCAATGTAGTGAGGCCCTGTCTTTACAAAAAATTTTAAAAATTAGCCAGACGTGCTGGCGTGAGCCTGTAGTCCCAACTACTTGGGAGGCTGAGTTGGGAGGACCATATGCACCTGGGAGGTGGAGGCTGCGGTGAACTATGATCATGTCACTGCACTCCACCCTGGGTGACAAAACAAGACCCTGTCTCAAAAATAAGGACTTATAATTACAATATAATGTTATGTACCTTTTCCAGAAAAAAAATGTTTTTATGTTACAAAAAATATTAAGTTTTGTTATTGTTAATTTGAGGTGATGACTGTTATCTTAGATAAAGAAGATATTTCTCTCTTTGAATCCTAAGCGTCCTCCAGGCTTCTTATTTTACAGTTTTCCTCTTTGTTCTTTCTGGAATTCTACAGATTCTAGGAATCAACCTCTGCTTGATCTGTGTTCCTCTGGCCTATTCTGTTAATATTTATCAGCCAGTTGTTAAGACTCCTTCTAACTTTGCCCAACCTTGGGTCCTGTTTCCAACACTCTCGTGAACATCTCAGTTCAGGCCTCATGGCGACCTGGAAGGGGTCTCACATCCTGCAGCGTGAGCTGCAGCCAGGCCCCTCCTTGTCTCAGTGGGTTCCGTTTCCATTGTTAGCCCCGAACCCTACTGCAGTGTTCCCTGTCTGACAAGTGCAAACCATTGGCCAGACAGAGATCACCGGCAAATTCTGAATTCAATGAAAGGTAAGTGTTTGTACCTCCAGTTATAGTTCTGTTCACATTCTTGGTTTTCTGAATGCTTGTTTCTGAATGTTTCTGAATGACTGGGGCTAGAGCCTTTGGTTCCAATGCTCTTGGTTTACTAGAATTTAATCATGACACTTTTTTCCTTACTGTACATTCAAAGTAGTATGGCAAACTAGTAGACATCATTTCCAACAAGGGAGGAAAATGCCATTCCCACTTTATATTCTGTGGCTCTCTTTCCTGTGATGGACTAAGGTGTTCACTTCTCCCACCGAGCTGCTTAATAGACCAACAGGATCTTTCATATGCCGGTCCCTCAGGACATGCCCTCTCTCTGTCACTGTGGGAAAGTTTTAAGTCCTACTAACAATGAGGAAATGCCAAATCATTTCACTCATTTAAGTTCATCAGTGTCTGATGGGTACTATTATATATCTGTCTTAAAAGGTTGTAAAGAGAGCAAAGAGGAAATATTTCAAAGCAAGGCAGTGATTTTTCAGAAGTCTACATGATATAGAAAAGGAAGCATTAATGAAAACCACTGTGGAATCCTAGGACTCATTTGTCTGTTTAAGGATGCTTCTATGGTTATCTGCAGTGCCAACGTTTGATTTTATATGGTCCAATTTTATAGGACTTGATTTTACCTGAACTAGGTGGTTACTTATTTTGATTTAAATTATGGCTTTTAGCACTTTTCCCAATAGGAGGAAAGGAGGAGATAATGAGAAGCAATGAATTCGTCCCAAGCCAGACAGTCCTTTTTGCTTCTCAGCAGCTCTTAGTGAAGTAGTTCTGAAGGAAAGAGTACAGAGCACTGACTTAAATGGGGTCCATTGAATCTATTATTGCATAACAAATTACCTCGACACTGACAACTTAAAACAGTAATAATCACTTATTACCCCACAGGAATTCTGTGACTCAGGAATTTCGGGAGTAGTTTTTTTGGGTGCTCCAGCTTAGACTCTCTCATGAGGTTACAGTAAAGATGTGGGTAGGAGTCATCTGTAAACTTGACTGTGGCTGGAGCATTTGCTTCTAAGATGGTGCACTCATGTGGCTGGCAAGTACATGGTAGCTATTGGCAGGAGGCCTTAGTTCCTCACCATCTAGACATCCTCACAGAGTTGCTTGAGGGTCCTCACAACATGGCTGCTGGCTTCCTTTAGAGCAACTGATCCAAGAGAACAAGGAATAAGCCAAAATGTCTCGTATGACCCAGCCTTGGCAGTCACACATTGTCATTTCTGTAATATCCCATAGATTTGCAGGTCAGCCCTATTCAGCATGAGAAAGAACTAAACAGGTGCATGAATATTAGGAGGCAGTGATGGTTGGGGACCATCTGGGAAGCTAGGGACCACATATACCACAAAAGTAAAGTGATTTTATAAATTATATGTCCTCACAGAGAAATTGGTCATTAATGGTCGGGGTCAAGGGGATTGTTTTCTTTGTGTTTGCGCCTCAGGAGCCAAGACTGAAGTGTATTCGTTGATGTGGCACATTGCCACCATATTTTTATTATTATCCCTTTTATCTCAATTTCTCCTTACATTCCTCTCCTCACTACCCCTCCACTCCCAGCCTCCACTAAACATCAACTCAAAAGAGCATGAAGTTTACCTTTGGTTATGCAGCTATGAAGATATGTATCCCTGTAAGATACTAAGATACATGAAGTTTAATGGTCATTTCTAAATTACATGAATGGAATGGTGTCATAGGTCTTTTTCTAAAATGTATACTCTATGTCACTTTTTTTGTTTGTTTGTTTTGTTTTGTTTTGTTTTTTTGAGATAGTCTCACTCTGTCACCCAGGCTGGAATGCAGTGGTGCGATCTCAGCTCACTACAACCTCCACCTCCCAGGTTCAAGAGATTTGTGCCTCAGCCTTCTGAGTAGCTGGGGCTGCAGGTGCCCGCCACCACACCCGGCTAACTTTTGTGTTTTTAATAGAGATGGGATTTCACCATATTGGCCAGGCTGGTCTCAAACTCCTGACCTTAAGTGACCCACCTGCCTCGGCCTCCCAAAGTACTGGGATTGCAGGCATGAGCCACCACCCACGTGAGCCACTGGCCCACATTTTTAATATTTATCCCTGTTTCTGTTTGCTATCAGGTTCATTGCTGCACAATTTTCAATAATACACTTCTGCCACCTCTTCCCTGTCTACTCCCTTGCTATTGGTGAACGAACCCTCCACCAGTTTCATACTCTATAAAGTTATGCAGTGACGAACATAGTGTTTACCTAGAACTGGGGCACTTGTCATCACCTTCGCTGTTCCTTTTCTAGTTCAAGCCCAATCACCTCAGCCTGGATTATTCTGCTACCTGCTTGCTTTGTTTCCAGTCTTGTCCACTACTGTGTATTCCCGCCCAGCAGCCAACATGCCTCCAGTCACCTCCCGTTATTCTTAGAGCATCTCTGAAGTCCCCACCATGACCCATGGGCCCCACATTGTATGCACCCTGCTGTCTGGTGGATTTCCTCTTGCACCACACTTCTCCAATGCTCCAGCTACTCCTGTCTCCTTGCATTCATTTATTCAAGAATTTTAATTGAGCAAATACCACCTATCTGACATTCTCCTGGGCACCTGGGGTGTAGCAGTGAATGAAACAGACAAACGGGTCTCCCTCATGGAGGTAGCATTCTAATGATCTAAAAACCCATCAAGTACAACAGAGGCTCGCAACCTCGCACCTGCACGTCCCTCTGCCAAGAATGCCCTTTCCCAGATTTCTACATGCGTCGCACTGTCGGACATGTAAGTCTCAGCTTGAACGTCTCCTCCTCAGAGAGGCTTTTGCTCGTCCCCTAACACTTCTTCTCCCCAGGCCCTTCTTTATTTTCCCTCATACCTCCTGTTGTATCTGATATTATGTATTCATCTGCAGTCAAATCTCTACCACTGAGCTACAACTCCCATGCATTCATCTGTTTCATGTTCAGCTCCCTAGTCAGATGAAAGCTTCAAAAGGACAGGGAGTTTTTAATGTTTTCCAATGACTGGGCCAATAGCCCCAAACTCTTGCCCTTTTTTAATGTGTATGTTTCGGCTTCTAGTGCCTGTGTTGCTGCCAAAACTTCAGTTGCCTTAATTTTCAGCACACAAGACTTCGTAACACCGTTTTCCTCACTGCTTCTAATTCACTGTGAGATTAGATGCTAGATAACCACATTTCATAATAACTAATATCTACTGAGTACTTTTATCCTACCAACAGCCCTGTAAGTATAGCCTATTGATCCTTCCACTGTACAGCTGAGGAAACTGGGGTGCAGGGGGTCTAAAGAGCTCGCTCATGGTGACTCACCTCGCAAACATCAGAGTCAGACTGGAATGAACGCAGTCGGCTCCAAAGCCCTCACGCTTAATGGCTATTATATGTGCCCACCCCCTTCTAGAAGCACGTGTAAAATAAAGATAAATTGGCTCTGAGCAGGTGTCTGAGGGGACCTCCTGTGAGGAAACAGTGTAAGCTTTATTACATAAATTTTATAATAAACCCAGCTACCTTGTTCGTATCTGATTTATCATTGCTAAATTCGATTACTTCTGATTTAGCACTGCATCTCAGAGAGGTGAACATGATGTTGGGTAGCTAAATTGTAAGTGTGCTGGTTTGATATGGTTTCGCTGTACCCCCAACCCAAATCTCACCTTAAATTTTAATAATTTCCCTGTATCGAGGGCGGGGTCAGGTGGAGATAATTGAATCATAGGCGCAGGTTCCCCCATACCGTTCTTGTGGTAGTGAATAAGTCTCATGAGATCTGATGGCTTTATACATGGGAGTGCCCCTGCACAGGCTCTCTCTTGCCTACCACCTTGTAAGACATAACTTTGCTTCATTTACCTTCTGCCATGATTGTGAGGCCTCCCCAGCCATGTGGAACTGTGAGTCAATTAAACATCTTTCCTTTATAAATTACCCATTCTCAGGTATGTCTTTATGAGCAGCCTGAGAACAGACTAATACACGGTTGTTATGTTATGTAAGCAGGAATTGCAATAAATGCAATGTGATGCCTTCAAAGCACACATCAAGTCGTGAGGTCTACAGCAATCTCCTCTTCCTGTGCACGTTATTTCAGAAGCTGGCCTCTTCAGGGCGTGCCCCTGTTTCAGCCTCCATTTAGAGCTAATTCTTTCCCTGCATTACACTTTCCATGTGCTCCTCCATGAGTTCTCTGCAAACTGGTTTTAAATAAGAGCCAAGGAGCATAGCCTGCATGTCAGAGCTGACTAGTTTCCAATGCCTACACAACATGGGTGTGTGTCCCTCCCTCCACCCACCTTCATTGGATTTCAGCCTCCTAATTAGAGCTTCTCAGTGATGGTTCATCGTTCCTGCTTCTTTGTTCTTGGGTAAGCTAAAAGTTGACACATTATCCCATATATACCTCCAAATTGTGAATCGTTTTGTGGATACTGGGATACTGGAGGAACCTTTCTAGAATGCTTTTTGAGAATATTTCACTCATTTATTCATTCAAACATCATATTTAAACCTTTACTACCAGCCAGAAATTATGCAAAGGTGATGAATCAAACAACAGAATTTTATCTCAAGGCATTCACAATCTAATAGACAGGAATATATCCAGAAGACTTTAATACAGTGTTGTTGGGAAATAATGGTCAAATGCATATGGAATTATGGAGGCACGTGGGGGAAGAAGCACCTATTCTGGAACAAGGGGGAAGCCATCCTTTTCAAATGCTGCCCCTATTAGGAGGAATTGGGGAAATGAAAATGTAAAAGTACAGGAAAGGAAAAGGCTCAGCGCCAACTGGAAATGTCATGGTCTGTGGGGAAAACAAGAATTTTGTGTGCCACTTGGGGACAAATTGTAGGGCAAAGAGTGGAGCTGAGAGAGGCCCAGGCCAGGTGATGAAGGCCTTGATCACTGGGCTTCGGAGCTCACTCTTGATCCAGAGAAAACAGATGGCTTTCAGCAGATTCACATCAGTATGAGATTGTGTCTTAGAAATACTCTATTGTCTGTGCAGACTTGGACTTGCAAAGAAAGAGTAGTAGGAGGCTGATGTGGCAGATAAGTCTCCAGGGGGGTTCAGCCTGTACCCCAGTCACAGGTTAAGACTCTGTAAGATGGTGATCTGACCTCAGCAGAGGCTGCAATGCCCCTCAAGACAGTACTCTCTATTGTGAGCTGGTTAAGTCTTTTCTTGGTGCCATCAATAAAGTCCTTAAGGAAGCCAACCTTGAGGGGTTTGACTGTTGTGCAGAGTTTGTATAAATAAGATATTTCCTTTGCCATGATGAAAGACAGTCTCCCAAATCCCAAAGGGAAAATGGCAGAGTGGAAAAGGCTTAGACTTTGGAATGAGAGCTGGTTTCAAACCTGTATTCTCAACACTAGCTCCGTTATCCTAGGCCAGTTATAAACCTCTCAGATCATGACAATCCCCATCTTCAACATTTTGAAGATTCAGTTTTACTGTATAAACACAGTTCCCCTACACCGTTGATACTCAGACCCCTGAGCTATTATGTCATTTGTATTACTGTCATTATCTTTATCATCACTTTGCAAGGGAGGAAGAGGCAAACAAGAACAGCAGATGGACCACTGCACATGTCTTCCTGGTGATGAGGAAATGATGTCAAATTGCATCAGCAGCCCATCATGAAGCATAGTAATCTGATACTTCTATTAGCAGCAACACCCAAAATACTTGCCTTGGAGGCATACTTGAGTCACTCCTTCTCCATCCAATTTGCCTACCAGATTACCCTTCCTAAAATACTGCTAATCCTTCATTTTTCTGGTGTAGACTATTCAATGGTATCCTATTACCTATTGAATTAAATCCCAACACTTATTTAATCCTCAAGTCTTCGTTTGAGTTAATCGTAGAGTGTTTTTCCATTTATTTCTTTTTCTCTATTTTCCTAAAGAGGGATGTATAGTAAAAATCTCCAAGCACCCATAAAATGATGCTATTTATACCTGCTTTATCCATGTCACAAGGTTATGGTGAGGGCCAAATGGCTAATATCTATGGACGTATGTTGTGTGTTATAAAGCGTCGTGTACAAGAGGTAAGGGAACTAGCATTTGCCTATGCCAGGCCAGTATGTATTCTTTTCTACCATCATTACAGAAACTGCATTAGACAGATGGTTTTGTTCCAGTTTCAAAGGTTTAAAAAATCGGAGGCACAGCAAGGCTAAGTCACTGATCCGAGCTACACAGCACTCAGAAATGGAACAGGGGTTTGAATTCGAACTGCTTCATTCTAAAACCTGTGCTTTTGATCCTTCATCACACTGCCTCATGCTTCTTTTGAAAAGACTCCCCTCACTCCAGCCAGACTTGTGTAGTCACTGCTCCATGAACACTTTCTCTCTTTGTGTCTGTACACATTTTATCTCCTCTTCACGGCCTACCCAGAACCTGCCCTGGCTGTGCCTCTTTGATCAGTCGTTTCCATTCCCTTGGCCTCTGTTTGGTTCTAAATCATGACAGAGATGTCTGTCATTACCCTTAATTCTGAAAATATTGTTTTACTCTGTGCATATATATACTCTTATGTCACCAAAAGGTCTGTTAGTGTTTTGAAGGCATAGAATACCCCTTCCCTATAATACGTATTAATCTCTCTCTCTCTTTCTCGTTCCCTGTCTGCCTCTCTTCTTATCTCCCTCCCTCTCTCTCCCTACATCCCTCCATCAATCCATCTATACCAACATATAGCAGATGCCCCTAGATATTTAAACATTTATTGAGTGAGTGGAGGAATGAATCAGTCGATGATTATGAGTTTGAATTAACTCATCTTTGCAAGTCTCCTCTGGAGAGCCTCTCCTTTCCAGGGAGCTGCCTGGCTTGTCTACCATGTATAGGCCTTGAAAGCATTCTTTTCAGAATCTGGACCTTTAGGAAAACTCATATCACTGCAGTCTACTTTCACAGTGTCGTGGCTGTGGTCACTAATTCAAATGAATGAAGAAGCTTTAAGGGAAAAGTCTGTACTTTGTCACTACATCCTTTTAGTAAGTGCTGTTCCATTTTTAGTGATTAGGCAAATTCACTAAATAAAATGACTCTTACCTAGAATATCTACCCAGAGAGACTACCCTCCTTGCATGGCTGCTGCCTGCTGAGTGTGGCACAGGCTCAAATCCGTCATTTAGTGTTTAATGGCCTCCAGTGACCTCGAGTGACCCCAGACTCGGCCCCTCATTGATGCCCTTTGACAGTATGACTATAGGAGACTGGGGATATTATGGAGGAAGATAGAGTCTCTTTAAACACTATGATTTTGATGGATCTACCGATTTTTTTGTGGCTACTGGAAAACATTGTATCAGACTCTCTCCTTTTAGCCAACCTCTTCCTCTATCCCTCCATTCTGTCTGAACCACAGACAGATACAAAATCTAAACGACTATGAGAAAGGGAGCATTCACACCATGTCTTTAGTTTCTCTCCCAGATAGGACTGGATGCAAGGGTGATTAAGGCCAGCGGCCAATCACCAGGAGGACTAGGCTTTCAGGAAAGGAACAATAGACAGCCAGAAAGCTGCTGTGTTATTTTTCTGCTCCCAGATGCAAACCTAGAGAGGAGCAGTGGAGGCGAAACCTCCCAAGAAGAGACAAGAGTCCTTTCATTAATCAATAAGCTTTGAATCCATCAAACTTGATTTCTGAATTGGCTGTGAAATTACCAAAGAGGTTATGAAAAATACCCCTTGAACTCCTTGGCAGAAATGGGGTCTTGAGAACAAATGGAGTCCACATAGGGAAAACAGAGAGCATTCCACATCTGTAACCTGAATCATGATGATAAATTCTGAGCCCACTGCATGTATTTGGTGATCATTTTATTCACATCCATTTTCCCACTGCACTATAAGCTACAGAAAGGCAGAAGCCATCTGAATTCCCCTCTTATTTTGGCTTTAGCTCCTAGTAACAGGGCCAAGATGGTGACTCACGAAGAGCACAGCCTCTGAAGTTAGAAGAACTTAAGTCCATAGAATAGTCGTTGCATAAATGCGTGAATTTCCAAGTGCAATGCCTCACCCAGTGATCCACTATCTTGAACCAACTGCAGCTCCCAAGTCAAAAGTTTCCCCATGGAATCTGTAGAGATTTTCATGTTGCTCTAAGTTGTGGAACTCGTTTGGACGGCAGGCTGAACCCCTAACTTCTGTCATCTCCCCCAGCCCAGTCCCCAGTCTATCCTTTGAGTGGTCCTTCTGTAGGAATCAAGTGTGGCCCAGCTTTTCCTACCCGGCTTCCATGCTGCATCCAGGAGCATATTTTCTAAGCTGAAGGTGATTCTTTTTCTTTCTTGAATTTTTTTTCTAATGACGTGTGCACCAGTTGATTTAAGTGTTTTATGTTTCTGGCCAGTTAGTGCCTAGCACCAAGTGGTCAAATGGATATGGAATGAGTATTTAGGCTGGGAAAGTGATTGTTTTTACACTGGTCCTGTTCATGTTTTTTATCTATGAGATAGATTGACAGACCAGGCCAGACTCCTCCCAATGTAGCCCTGTCCCTGCTGCCCTTGTCACATTTCATACTTTCTCCCTAGCCACACCTCCTTTGGCCACGTGGGAAGTGCAGGAGGTAGATTTGGCTTCTGCTGGTAGGCAGGGCCTGGGCTCCCCACCAAGGGTATTTCTGCAGTGTTCCATCTTAGAGGCTGGTATCACAGCTTCATTCTGGCACAGTCCTTGTGGGGGTTGTTCCCATCTGCCGCTGAGCTTCAGAAGATGCACATGAGACACTTTTTGTTGATGTTATTGGCTGGCTGTCTAGAGGGAAAAACTGCTCAAGGGAACTTTTTGACTCCTACAATCTGTGGGAGGTGGGATGTCATGAATTCTTTGGCCTGGGCTGTGTGTATGCACTCACCTACCAACCTCAAGCTGCCAGGACAACCTTCGTCTGCCCAGTGGCTTTTAAAGGGCCCTTCCCAAATGGATATTGACATGCTCTAGACTCAACCATGTGGGCGACTTTAGAAGCAGCCTTATTAGGACGCTTAAATATATTTTGGACACCCTTAGACAACCTTTCTGCTTCTGGGACCAGGCCTGTAGGTGTCTGGTGTCTGCCGCAGCAGCCCTCATTATGGGAGATGTGCAGGTAAGAAAGCAGGAACAAGAGAATGAGAAACCGAGGGTGCACAGCAGAGGATATGAAAGCTAGAGCACTGTAGATTCATCAACCTTGCAATCTCTGGATGAGGAGATGAGTCACCATCAAGGCCAAGGTGGTGTTGGAAGCCAAATGTGAACTCCCAAATGCCTTACTGGGTGCTGTATTTATAGGCCACACTTACAAAAAGCAATCTTCTTTAACTGGTATTAATCATTACTATAGTTACCTTACATTTAAAAAAATTATCTGTGCAAAGGTGGCACTAAACAACCATTCAGGTTTACGAGAAGGAGGATGTTGAAAGCAGTATGTCCTTAGATGCTTTTGGCCAGAACAAGTGACCTACTTGACCTACTCCCAATTCACTGCTTTCCAAAGGCCAGATGAGCTGCATTTGAATTACCTTGTGCATAATTAATGAATTAATTAATTACAAACATAGACTCTCAGGTCCTACCTTATCCTATTGAGACAAAGGGAAACAGGGCCCAGAAACCTAGATTTAACAAATGTCCTAATCCATGCCAAAGCATATCCAGATTTGAAAACCACCACCTGACCATTTTCCACCCCCTGCCCTTCTGCGGCAGTCCCTGAGGGAGGCCCCAACCCAGGGAAGAAGCAGGTGATTCCTGATCCCCAGGCACAGACCCAGTGAACAGGGCAGAATGCAGTGAAGAGCTCCTTCCCCAGGTTCCACCAGCCTAATGGGCCGGAGCCAAAGCAGATGGAAAGACTGCTTTTGCCTATTTCAACCCCAATTCCCAAGCCAAAGCTCAAGTCTTACCTCTCCAAGCAAGGAAAGGCAATAACAGCCAGTGAGATGCCGGCGAGAAGCTGAACGGAGCCCAGGCAGCAGCGTACATGTGGCAAGTCCAGACTGGGTAGAGTGAGCCGGTGGAGGCAGGAGCAGTTCAGGAGACTGGCCCAGCCTTAGGCTTGGCACAGCGACTATACCAGAAGCCATGCCGGGTGCTTACAGTCTTCTTGGAGGAGAGGAAGGGGTAGGCAGTAGAGAAAATGGTGGAGACGAGTAGTTAGGCCCCAGCCCAGATGCCAATATAGGAGCCATTTTAAACCAGCTTTTGCGTAACCATGGCAACAGGGTAGACAGTTTCCAAAACCACAAGAGAACTATCTCTGCCTCACGATATTTTGAGGGCTAGTGGGTCGTTGCTGTTTTTCCTCAATCATAATCCTGTACAGTTTTCAAGAGATGCTTAGGTAAGTGTCCAAGAGCTCTCTGGACCACTGTGATCCCATATTTTAGTGTCACTGGAAAGTGGCATCAGTGTCCCTCAGCATGTTGGCCCTCAAGGTTCTGTCCCTTTGGGATCCGTGGAAGAGCAGGCACAGAGCGATTCCCATGGAGCACCTGGAACCTAATTCTGAGGTCCCCAGTGCAGTCACAGGCTGTGGCATCCAGGGTAGCGACTGAGTACATGTACCCTCAGGCTGGGACCCGGCACCCTTCCTATTGCAGGACACGCTCAGAGCCGCACAATCTCGGGGCAGCCTACACAGGCCCCCACTCAAGATGTTAAATGCTAAAAATGAACTAATGTAGACTTCTAAAACAGACTGCTCCAAAAACTCCCTCAAGAAATAGGAGTGATGATTTCACAAGAGTATTTTAAAACACAAACCACCTGGGAAAATATTTGCCATGAAGAAGATAGCAGTGAGCTTAGCACAGTACCACACCCATGGCAACTACTCAGCTAGTTGTACTTATGGTTGTTTTCATGAAAATAGAGTTTTATGTAACTCAATAGAAAAATAGGAAAAGAATGTGTTCACAGCAGACTGTTCGCAAAAGAACTTCCTATGGCCCACACAGCACATAAAATATTATCCTCATTAGAAATAAAATAAGTATGCATTAAAATAATAAAACACCATTTCCCCACACATTGAATTGGCAAAGTTTGCTTTTTGTTCTGTTTAAGATAATAGCTGGTGTTATTAGCCCAAGAGACACTTATTTATACACTGGCTGGTGACACCGTAAGCTAGCACCATGTTTCTGCAGAGTGATCTGGCAATTGATGTACAAGACTGCAAGCTTCAGAAATGTTTGTATAGACTTTGGTGCAGTCATTCCACTTCTAGGGAACTAAGAAAAGAAATAGAACATGTACAAATATTTAGCTATAGAATGTTCCTCACACTCTTTTTTGAGAAAAATGTAGACGAACAGCAGTTTTGCTCATGGGTAGATGACCAAAATCCACAGCATAGAATTTAAAGTTCAGCTGAGAGAAATAAATTTGGTTTGTATTACTGTTTCTCCTGCTAAAATGCACATGTCATAGGAATAGAACATGTTTTTGGGCTTCATCTGCCCCCAGAGAGAAATCTATAGAGCCCTGTCTGTACACACACCCACAGACTCTGCATGATGACCCCAGAGTAACGCAGAGTAAGGCTTCCTGCTGCCTGCTGAAGGTTATAATCAGACAAAAGGTGGTTTAGAAGAGCACTTCCAAGTATTGGCATGTGTTTGCACTTAGAAAATCACAAAGATAGCTTTGACTTTTGAACCAAAACCCATGGTGGGGCATCTGTCTTCTGCTACAGAGACAGTGACCTAACTCTGTTTCTGGAGTGGTCAGAATTGTAGAATCTGCTTTGTCAACTCATTTCCTTTCAAATTCATTTGCAAATTTATGGGGATAATGTGCTACACCTTGATAGCTTTAGACTGTGAGGTCTTGGCTTAGAGTGTGATTAGATTAGGCAAACAACCTTACTTTACTCTCAAGTTTCTTCTATCTAAAACTGAAATTACTGAAAAAGGTGACTGTATTAGTCTATTCTCAGATTGATATAAAGACATACCTGAGACTGGGTAATTTATAAAGAAAAAGAGGTTTAATTGGCTCACAGTTCTCCATGGCTAGGAGGCCTCAGGAAACTTACAATGATGGTGGAAGGCAGAGGGGAAGCAGGAATGTCTTCACATGGCCAGAGCAGGAGGAAGACAGAGCAAATGGTTCCTTTCAAACAACTAGATCTCATGAGAACTCAATCACAGACAGCACTAGGGGGATGGTGCTAAAACATTAGAAATTCATCCCCCAATATTTCAACGTGAGTCTTCTTCTATTTTCCCTAAGTGTCAACCAGTCTGAGAAATAAAGGGAAAGAGTACAAAAGAGAGAAATTTTAAAGCTGGGTATCCGGGGGAGACAATACATGTTGGCAGGTTCCATGATGCCCCCCAAGCCGCAAAACCAGCAAGTTTTTATTAGTGATTTTCAAAAGGGGAGGGAGTGTACAAATAGGGTGTGGGTCACAGAGATCACATGCTTCACAAGGTTGTAGAATATCACAAGGCAAATGGAGGCAGGGCAAGATCACAGGATGGGGCGAAATTAAAATTGATAATGAAGTTTCAGGGACGCATTGTCATTGATAACATCTTATCAGGAGACAGATTTGAGAGCAGACAACCAGTCTGACCAAAATTTATTAGGCGGGAATTTCCTCCTCCTAATAAGCCTGGGAGCGCTACAGGAGACCAGGGCTTATTTCATCCCTTATCTACAACTGTAAAAGACAGACGTCCCTAGAGCAGCCATTTTAGAGGCCTACCCCTAGGCACGCATTCTCTTTCCCAGAGCTGTTCCTTGCTGAGAAAAAGAATTCAGTGACATTTCTCCTATTTGCTTTTGAAAGAAGAGAAATATGGCTCTGTTCCACCAGGCTCTCAGGCAGCCAGACCAAATGGTTATCTCCCTTATTCCCTGAACACCACTGTTATCCTGTTCTTTTTTCAAGGTGCCCAGATTTCATATTGTTTAAACAATTTGTGCAGTTAAAACAATCATCACAGGATCCTGAGGTGACATTCATCCTCAGTTTATGAAGATGATAGGATTAAGAGATTAAAGACAGGCATAGGAAATCACAAGAGTATTGATTGGGGAAGTAATAAATGTCCATGAAATCTTCACAATTTATGTTCAGAGATTGCAGTAAAGGCAGGCATAAGAAATTATAAAAGAATTAATTTGGGGAACTTATAAATGTCCATGAAATCTTCATAATTTATGTTCTTCTGGCATGGCTACAGCCGGTCCCTCCATTCAGGGTCCCTGACTTCCAGCAACATAAAGACATACCTGAGACTGGGTAATTTATAAAGAAAAAGAGGTTTAATTGTCTCACAGTTCTCCATGGCTAGGAGGCTTCAGGAAACTTACAATGATGATGGAAGGCGGAGGGGAAGCAGGCATGTCTTCACATGGCCAGAGCAGGAGGAAGACAGAGCAAATGGTTCCTTTCAAACCAGATCTCCTGAGAACTCAATCACGAGACAGCACTAAGGGGATGGTGCTAAAACATTAGAAACCACCTCCATGGGCCAATCACCTCCCACCAGGCCCCACCTCTGACGCTCAAGATCACAATTCAACATGAGATTTGGGAAGGGACACAGAGCCAAACCATATCAGTGACAAAATAAAATTTTGCATGGAAATCATAAGGCATATGAATTCAGCATAGTGGATGAGGATCCGTACTCTGGGGCCAGACCAACTGTGTGTAGCCCAGGTTCCATGACTTACCAGCTTTCTTACTTTGAATAAGTTACTTAACTTCTCTGTGGCTCAATTTCTGCCTCTATAAATCGGGGGATAATTGTACTTACTTTAAGGTGTTGTCAAGATTAAATGGACAATGTATTTGAAGCGCTTGGAACCACGCCTGGCACATAATAAGGTCTCTATATAACAGAACTATTATTATCATCACTATTAAATTATTAGTAGTATATCTTCTTCTCTCTTCACTTGTGCTAAAAACCATCAATAAATTAAACCACTTAATTCCAATCCCCTTTCTTGCATCTTTAGAAATATTTTTAAGGAACATTATGAACTTTCAGCATAATTACTGAGGTGAGAAATATGTCTCTATGTTCAAATGCTCTTCCAAGAAAAGACTTGAGAGCATCAACATAGCAACAACTCAAGAGCCAATGGGTTTTGTTCCATAAACCAGATACCTAGCAGGTTAAATATGAAAAACTACAAGTGTGTTGTTGTAGTCAGATGAGTTCAACAAATGTCTTGAGAATTAGGTGCTGTTCTGGATACAAATGCAGATAGAAACTAGTGGTGCAGACAGAATACCATAAAGAAGCAGAGAAAAGAAGCAGCAGTGTGTGTGGATGGCGAGTGGAGGAATATGAACTACTAAATTACATAAACCATAGAGAAACCACAAATGGTGGGGTGAGCCATTTAGGAGGGAAAAATTCCTGAGCAGGTAAGTCTTCAAGGTCTTTTGGTTAACAGGACTGGTGTGCAAATCAGATCATCTGAGCATTTTAAAGACGGTTGTAATAGGGAGGAACTATTGGTGTACAAGCCAACAAAAATCTAAATCACTCTATGTTTTTAAAAAACATTCATGCTGCTTGGGAACCTATGGATTATATTGGGAAAAAATTCATGCTGCTTAATGATATAATGTACAATGTACAACTTTTACTCCTAATAATAAATTCACGTGTTGGTATTTCCATCAGTTTACCATAGTGAGACTTCATATTTAAAGACTCTATGAATACAAAGGAATAATTCAAACATGATTTCTTTACTCTACTAGTAGATATGTGGTTTTTTTTCAGCATCAAAACTCTAAATCATGTGTATAGCTGAAGGGCTAACATTTAAAACCCCTCTGCTGATATGATAAAAATTTATTTAGGCGAAGAAAATTGCAGCCAGCTCCTCTGCTCATATGTCATGATGGTACCTTTATGATTTTGATATTGACACAACAGCCATATATTATATTTAATAGAGATATATTAGTCATTCATTTAACAAATACTTATTTTGCCAAGCACTGATGCTGATAAATATAATTATACGTGCTCATTTAACTCTGGACTCTATCATAATTTAGACGTCTTTCTCTCGATCTTTCAATAAAAGCACTTAGGCAAGATGACAATCACATGTTCCTCAGTCAAGCTGATGTCTTTCCAAAAGTTGTAAGATGTAAATATACTGTTACTCACCCACTGTCACCCACTAGTTTTAGCATCCATTGAATTACTGTTGCCTGAATCAGTTACTACCAGCCTGTGTGATCTTCTAATGATGGAATCATTACTGTTCTACACTCATTCGTTGAGATCCATTAGTTGAGTAAGGAAGAGCTCTCTTTTTCTCTCATTTATTTATTTAGTATGGACTGTGTAATCTTATTTTGTTAAATTATTATTCATTGTACTGCTCAAATTTTTTTAATTTGCTGCCCCAGATTTGGTGAGAAGGAGCACCTTCAAGCAAACTCCTATGTCATTTTGATATGTCCCCATCATTTCTTAAGCTTTTCTTACTTTCTGACATAAGATGTTACAGGCTCACCTCATGTTGCCCTAGCCCTAGCCCTGGAAGAAATCATTTCTCCAAGATGCCCAGGCTCTTTTTAGTCAAGAATGGTAGTTACAGCTCAACCCCTGGGTGCTATAGGAGCTCATTGCTACTAATGTGTCACTGCTGCCAAGTCTCAAGAGACAAATCTAGGAAGTACGTGAATATGTACATATATACATACACGCAGACACATCTCTCTCTTCATAAATATATTTCTACCTATAGCTATATAAAGAGCTCTATGTAGATATCTATCTAGAGATGTCTCTGCATGTATCTGTCTCTATATGTATATACACACACATACAGAGATGTGTCTGCATGTACCTATATATGTACATATATACACATATATATACACACACACATAGAAAGAGATGTGTCTGCATGTACATATATATGTACATATATACACACATATATATACACACACACACATATATATATTTCATTTGCTTACACTAGTGAGTCTCCGCAGGCGGCACTTTTGCCCCAGGGACATTTGGCACTATCGGGAGATGTTTTTGGCTATCACAGCTGGAAAGGGGAGTGCTGCTCACATCTTGTGCATAAAAGATAAAAACCAGAGATACTGCTAAATATCCAACAAGACACAGGACAGCCTCCACAACTGAGAATTTTCTGACCCAAATGTCAGTAATGCTGAAGTAGTTGGGAAGACCTGGCTTATACAATGACCTCTAATTTCACTCTGACACCACACTATTCACTCCAGCCTGTCCTTCTCTGACGATGAGAAACATAGCCTCCTTTAACACCATAGGCAATCCTAAAATGCAGTGAAAGTATGCTTCCAAATTGCTGTCCCATACCTCAACAGGAAAACAAACCTATTTCCTAAAACTCGGTATGATGAAATGGGAATTTTGTGTTTTGTTTGGCTTCGGTTTGAGTTTGGTTTTTGTCTTCTTCCTGGCTTTCTTTGGCCATTAGCCTGAGGATGATCAAACACTGTGTTCAAAAGTTACTTAAATTATTTGGGTTGTTTTGAGTTCTTTCCTGAATGTAATTAATGAATGAGAACAACTTGAGCTTTATTGGGTTTTTTCCCTTCTCTGCACCTGTTGCTTTGAAAACACACTATGTTTTACTTAGATCTATGTGCCCAGAAGTAGGAAGGTCTTTAAACATATTAGCTCTATTGACCTGTGTGATTTACTGCATGAACTTTCATATCAAAGGAGGTTATTTTCCTAATATTATTTTTTCATACACATTTTCCTGAAAATAAGAGGTTATGACAATCCCAGAGCACACCAGAGTGATAACAGGAAGGGCCGGGGCATCCCAAGGCTGAGCCTGAAAGTGACTGGGTAGGGTTAAAAATCGGTAGTCTAAGTAGAGGTAAGTGGGAACTTCTTAGCATGGGTAGACTGCTATCAGGGGCCATGGTAGAGGTAATGCAAAATACAACTGCCCTATTTGCAGATGACATGTTCTTTGGGATCTTATTTAAAAAAAAAAAAAGAAAAAAAAATCCCACAAATCTGTTATTAAATAAAAATGCAACTGCTGGGCGCAGTGGCTCACACCTGTAATCCCAGCATTTTGTGAGGGCTGAGGTGGGCGAATCACCTGATGTCAGGAGTTCGAGACCAGCCCGACCAACATGGTGAAACCCCATCTCTACTAAAAACACAAAACTTAGCTGGTCGTGGTGGCACACGCCTGTAGTCCCAGCTACTCGGGAGGCTGAGGCAGAAAAATAGCTTGAACTCAGGCGGCAGAGGTTGCGGTGAGCTGAGACCACGCCACTGCACTCCAGCCTGGGCAATGGAGCAAGACTCCATCTCCAAAAAAATGCAACAAAAATGGACTTTTATAAAGTAATGCTACTGGGTCAGTTTACTCATGGATGATGTATTTTGAACTTCCATCTACAACTCAAGAACAGATGTTAGATGTCACCATAGAGGACAAGCAAAAGATGGGCAAAACAAACAAACGAAAACCAAACACAACACCTTTGATACCCATTGGCAGAAGTAAAACTAAAGAGTAGAAATTGCAAGATTCCAATTTCAGTTCCTTGGAAAAAGTAACTATATTATAATTAGTACTGCCTGGGAAACAGATTTGGCTGCATCAGAAGGTCAAGTATGTTTCATCACCGCCAATGTGGGGGAAAAGGCTGGGTAGCACCTTATGGGGATACGGCTGAAAAAACTCACACTTTTAGGGGAGGAAATGAACAAGGTCACCAAAAAGGGCTTTTTGCAGGGTTTTTTCCCCAAAAACTTGAGATTTATGTATGCTAATGGCACTGACTTAGTAAACTGCTTTGTGGAGAAACTGTTGTAAACAGAAAATCTAGGAAGCTTCATGAGAGAATAGGGTGGCGGTGGGGGAGGAAGTGGAGGGTGTGGACCCAGGGCACCACACCTGGGAGAGTGTAGTGGGACTGGTTTTGTTTTCTGAACTGTTGAACCAAAAGCTTTTTACATTTCCCCATGGTTTTCCAGGCAACTGATTGAGGAGGGTATATGCAAGATGATAAATTGGCTTTTCACTTCTTTCCACTGGGGCAGCAGTGATTCTATGGCGATGTAGCTAATATGACCTGAGGTAGTCGGTTGCTTTCTAGCCTCTGCCAGGCCCATGATTTCTGTAACAGTGACACTCCATGAAATAGTTACTTCTGTGGCATCACTGACACTTTTAAACAACAGATAGAGGAAAGGTGTGAAGGTTCCATGTGTCTACATGTGGCTGAACTCTCAGATGTGGTTAGAGAATCGTGTTTTCTCCAGTGCATTTGAGCTGAACAGTAAGCAGGATTTGTGAGTCGTCATTAGATAGTGACTCAACACCAGCACCATCTCCTTTAAGATACTGGTTTTGTCTCCAACTTAGGTGCCATGACTTTGATGGAATTTTATGATTCTCCTTTCCAAAAGAGAATCAGCAATATGATAAAAATTTATTCAAAAATGTGTTAATACCAAAACAGCAGGATTACGGTTTTAGTACAGAGGAATGTAAGGGACCTTGGTTATACTTCCAGATAGCAAGAGTGACACAGGATAGAAATTGGTATCACCAAAGATTAAGGAATCATCTTTGGAATTTAAAAAATGGAAACTAAAATGATGGGTTTTTTGTTTGTTTGTTTGTTTGTTTTTGAGAC
The DNA here is from genome assembly GCF_008728515.1 of Papio anubis. Taxonomy (NCBI): domain Eukaryota; kingdom Metazoa; phylum Chordata; class Mammalia; order Primates; family Cercopithecidae; genus Papio; species Papio anubis. Next base: position 9,313,079 of record NC_044994.1, read on the forward strand.
GGAGTCTTGCTCTGTCGCCCAGGCTAGAGTACAGTGGCGCGATCTCGGCTCACTGCAAGCTCTGCCTCCCGGGTTCACGCCATTCTCCTGCCTCAGCCTCCCGAGTAACTGGGACTACAGGCACCCACTACCACGCCCAGCTAATTTTTTGTATTTTTAGTAGAGACAGGGTTTCACCGTGTTAGCCAGGATGGTCTCGATCTCCTGACCTCGTGATCCACCTGCCTCGGCCTCCCAAAGTGCTGGGATTGCAGGCATGAGCCACCGTGCTCAGCCAAATGATGCTTTTTTAAACTCAAAGTTGGGAAAACTTTTATAAACATGATGTAAACCAGATTCTGAAGTAAAATATTTATAAATTTGGCTACATAAAAACAACAAACAAGGTTAAAAAAGGGATTAAACTAGAAAAATATCTGTAAAACATATGACTTACAAAGCCATAATTTACCATAAAACCAATGAATTTTACAAATAAAAATTTTAATTTAATAAAAATGAGCAGAAGTTATAAACAAAAAGTTTACAGAATAAATAAAATAATAGCAAATAAACATGTGAAAAGTTACTCAATCCTATTTATAATAATGTGAAAATTAAAACAAGATAACATTTTTTAAAAATCAAATAAGATACTGATTTCATCCAAAAGATATTTAAGAGTTTATTATACCCAGGATTGGTAAGATTGGAGAAGACCCTGTTCTCATACACTGTTAGTGGGAGCAAAATTAGTGCATGCTTTTTTTGAGACAAATTCTCACTCTGTCACCCAGGCTAGAATGCAGTGGTATCGTTTTGGCTCACTGCAACCTCCACCTCCTACGTTCAAGTGATCTTCTCACTTCAGCTTCCTGAGTAGCTGGGACCACAGGCGTGCGCCACCATGCCCAACTAATTTTTGTATTTTTGGTAGAGATGAGGTTTTACCATGTTGGCTGGGCTGGTCTCAAACTCCTGACCTCAAGAGATCCTCCCCTCTTCAGCCTCCCAAAGTGCTGGGATCATGGGAACAAACCACCACGCATAGTCTAGTGCATGCTTTTTGAAAATAAATTTAACAATATTTATTAAATCTGAAACTACCTAAATCCTTTTACCCAGAAGTAACTCCATTTGTAGTAATTCACTTAATGGAAATGGATATATATGAAAATAACTGAGACATGGCTTCAAATAGCACAAAGCTAGAAACAGAAAACATTCCTCCATAAAGGGCCAGTTCAATAAATTCCGATCAAGCCATAGGGTAAAATAATATGCAACTATTAAAAAGGAATTATTTCGAATCTATTTTTGATGATTTGCAATATGTCTAAGATTATGTAGTATTAAGTGAAGAAAACAAGTTGTAGATTATTTTGTGCATGACACAAAAGAAACGGAAACCGTTGACAATGGGGAATGGAATCCAAAGTTTGTAGCTTTATTTTCCCTTTATCCCTAGAGAGTAATACATGACCATTTCATCTTAAACACACACAAATGACAAAGCTATTACTGAGGAATTCTTCTCCAGGGGTAAGGATTTTATATCCCTAGTGCCTGGCTTAATGCCGGGCATCTCTCCTTTTCATTCATTGTCAAGATCCTAAAAAAAATTGCCAAACCTTTTTTTCCTCACTTATTTTCTTTTAATTTATTTTTTATTTAACTAAAATGAAGCTTTTTGGACCATTAACTCCAGCCAAACTGCTCAGACAAAGGAACCCAGCAATCTCCCAATTGTCAAATTAAATGTTCTTTTTTGGTCTTGATCTCACATTTCCTCTCTGTGGCATTTGTCACTGATGACCACTTGCCTCATTTTAAACTGCTGCCTTCCTGATTCCCTGTCTCCTGCCGGAGCCCTTCTGCCTCTTGCTTTAAATGTTGGCATCCCCTAAGACTGAGGCGGCAACTGTCCTGCTCCCATGCTGTAATGTACCAAATCTAGATCTCTCAATAGAGCACTCTTCCTGAACTCCAGAACCTCATACCTGCGTGCTGGTCATCTCCTGCTGCGTCTCACAGCCACCTGACATTCATCAGGTTTAAAATTGATATTAGTACAGTTAATTCCAATTACTTGTTGCAAATTAACTGTTTTGATACTGAGCAGAGAACTAGAACTTGCTTACCTCCGTAGCAGAGCTCAGAAACTAGGTGAGGAAGTAGTTGGCTCTATGGCCTATTTAAATCCTTACAACATGTGCTTCTGTGCTTATGCTAGCTTCTGACCCTAAAAATGACTTACCTGAGTTTATCTAATTTATTCTGACATTTACACATGACTTTCCAGTTTACAGTATGCTTTGGCAAATATCTTTTGATTGTCTAGCTATGGTCTCCTTTTAACCTTTTGCATTTTTATTTTTGTTTGCTAGGATCTCATCCAGTTGATAACATTCTTTAGTTCTTATATATAGAATTGGATAGAGCCAGACTTCAAACCTGTGTCTTCTGAGTCTACACTCCATGTTCTTTCCACCACACCATGCTTTCTAACCAGGATAGATATTGCAGGCACTATTTAAGTTTCGCTGATGGTGATTTTACCATCTCACTCTGGGAAACAATCTTTGCACACATACCCATTTAGTTTTATTTTCTCAAATAAATAAACTCTTACAGCACTTGAAAGTTGTCTTCTCATTTTATAATTGCAGAAAATGTGGTTCAGAATATTGAATCACCTTGCCCAAGATCACCCAGGTAGAAAATGACCAAGCTAGAACAAAAACCCAGGTTAGAGTTCCTGGTTTAATTTTCTTTCCTTGCATTTGTGGTTTATAAAAGAATGCTTCCCAGGCTCATGCTGTCTACTTCTATTGAGCTATAGAATCATTCCAAGTTACATTACTATATTGGAAAAATAAGTAATCCCTTTGGCCATGTTGTGATTATAAATGTAGCAGAATTGCAGTTTTACAAACATACAAGTTGGATTTTTGATGGCGAGAGCTGTTGTTGAAAAGGCAAAAATTACCTAATAATCCTTTCTAGCAGTTACCAGCATTGAACATTTCAATTTTGCCAGAGAAATATAAAAACTCATAAAATTCCTAACATGAGTCAGACTTTAGCTCTCAATGTTTAGTGAAACTATTGAAAATGGGAAGCAGTTAACAAGAAGTAATTCTTTCTAGAAAATAAGATGTGTGTATTGATCGCTGTCAGGTCAACAAGACCTTTTACATTCGTAGACATTGCTTCCTGGATACCTTGAAGTGTATCCTTGGGTGGAGCGGAGTGGGAGAGAGTTTCTCCCTAACTGAATGCCAAGTGCAAGGCAATGCAATGCAGTGAGATGCAATGCAAACAGATTTACCTCCTAGCCATTGGGGAAAAAATTAAGGGGTGAGACATGTGAAGATAGACATACTGGATATACTGTGGAAAAAAAGTGGGGCGTAAACTGAACATGCCCGGTGGCAGCAGAGGGGAAACAAGAAACTTGAAGATGCTCCACTATAATTTTAGTAAGTCTAATGGTAACCTGGTATACAACACATCAGGAAAACAGATCAGGAAAATACCCAATGCTCCTTTTCTTTTTTTTTTTTTTTTTTTTTGCACAGAGTCTCCCTCAGTTACTGAAGGTGGAAGTGCAGTGGCACAATCTCTGCAACCTCTGGCTCACTACAACCTCTGCTTCCCGGGTTCAAGCAATTCTCGTGCCTCAGCCTCCTGAGTAGCTAGGACTACAGGCATGCACCACCATGCCTGGCTAATTTTTGTATTTTTAGTAGAAACGGGGGTTTCACCATGTTGGCCAGGCTGGTCTCGAACTCCTAACCTCAAGTGATCTGCCCGCCTCGGCCTCCCAAAGTGCTAGGATTACAGGCGTGAGCCACCGTGTCCGGGCCCAGTGAATTTTTAAAATGCTTTTTTACATTCAAGGTGTTTGATGTGGAAAGAAAGATTTCATTTCTCAGGTCTGTAACATCCTGCAGAAAATCCATCTGGGAGATGACCGTCATCTCCCAGGCGGTTGCATCTAACTGCGCCTCTGTTTCACAGTGCTATGTGTTCACTCTTTCTTATCTTTGTCACTTTCTTAGCTTACAGGCTGAGAGCACAGGTTTGAAGTTCAACCATGGCTTTGTCACTTACTAGTTGCTGTGTGGCCTTGGACCACATTTGCTGAGCCTCCATTTACTTTTCCATAAAATGCTAGTGATAATATTGTAGAACTGCTATCAGGATTAAGTGAAATAATATAGACGAAGCACTTTACTTAGCACAGTGCCTGGCTTATCATAACACGCAATCACTGGTAGCTATTACAACTTACCACCTTAATATCTAGCACATTTCAGGCAGTTCCTGTTTGTAGCGTGACTCAAGAATTCTACCTTGACCATTGGATGTTTCCACCACAGCCATATTAGCTTGTTAAAGTAGTACTATGGCTATGGGACCCCCTTACCAATCCAATAAATCCAAAACTTAAAGTCATTCACTAGCCTCAACCTAACTTTCAGTTTTATCTCCCGGTTAAACTCACCAGGAATCCGTATGCTTTGTATGTGGCGCATTGTGCATTTTTAGCAAACGAAAGGAATGCTACCCTTGCACTTGAAAATGTTGAAGTGTCAGTAGATGGTATCAAGTTCCCTTGCCTGCCAAGGGTTACAAATTTGCCCATAGGCACCTTCAAACAAAGCTAAGGATTCAAGGTGTGTGAATTTCAAGTGTTTCTCAAGTGCCTACAAAGGAGATTAAAATTACCCAAAATGCCTATGAAACTAAATTCCAGAAAAAGGTCAAAGCCATTTCACCACATCTTTCTTGTTAATCACCTTTACCTATGCCCAGGCATCTTCTCGACCCGGTATTCATGTTATTTTGACAAAATTCTCATTGGACTGTGCACGTCACAGACCATGCAAATTCTTTTTGTGTGTCACTTTGCAAATAGACTGTGTGTATCTCTTGAGAAGCCTGTGTAGGTCCATGCTGGTAGGCTGCCCTGTGTACAGGTTCCTAAGCTACGCATCTCTAGTGCTTGCAACATGTTTCATGAGCTTTGTCTTTCTTCCAACTTTAGCTTCACAATATTTCTTCCATCTGCCCCTTTCTTTCCACTCTCTGCCTCCAGCCTCCCTAGTTCAAGACTCATCACTAAGACCTGTGGTCTATCGTCACATTCAACTTCTTGGTTGCCCTCCTTCCACTTTCTCTTCCTGCCCACGATCCCCAGGAAGGGTGGTCTCTGCTGGGAATGCCGGTCCCTGGAACAATCCATAACACAGGTAGAAACCATTCTTTCAGAGAAAACTCAGGGAGAAAGTCTCCAGAAACACATTTAATGGCTTTTCCGGGGACCTCTAGTTCCTGAATCCAAAGTTCCGTGATTCACTTCCCTGACTGGCATTTCATTCCCCACTTGATGTATGTGTTTGTTTCATTGTCTCTTGGTTTCTATCTCTTCTCGCCTAAGTTTTATATGTTAAAGAGAGTCTGGAAAACGTCTAGCAGAGTATTTTTGTTTCACAGAAGAAGCTGAGACTCAAAGGTTAAATGACTTATTTGGCATATATTCATTCAAAATTAGAATTATTCTGTGTGCTGGCTTCTACCGTATTCAGTTTATGTACTTGAAATCTTAGTCTGGATGGCTTCGTTTTCATAGCAACAGACACGATATTGGAATAACAACAACAAAGCACATTTGGTCCACAAGCCCAGTAATAACAGGTATGGTGTATTTCACAGCTCAGCTTGAATAGAGAGATGATTGCAAGAACCAAAGAAATGCAAATGTGCAAGCAATCTTGATTCTTCAGAATGTTATCCTCGCACTTCCTTCTCTGTCAGATCCTCTAGTTTATTGTCAGACTTAAGGAAACTTGTAAAACTGGTTCCTTTCTTTTTAGTACAACTGCTGATGATTGTGAAGGAGGCAGAGCCAAGGAGTGGGGTACAGTGGCTCCTTAAACCTGGTTTCCTTTTCTTTATCTCTTTTCTACAATCTTCATCACCACCACTACCCTTTCATATCCTCAGTCTATAAAGAAAAACATCTGCTTATTTTGATTTTTTTGCCTGAGATTTTTCCTTTTCCCCTAGGTACTGACTCTCCCAGGTATACAATTTTCACAATGTAAGCAAATTTAAAATGATTATTATCGCTCTAGCATAGTATTTACCACATAGCCTTACACATCTATAATGCTGCGTTAAAAAATCACCCAAAGTATGCTTCACAATAGTCAGAGCCAGTCTTCTCTTACTTATACTGAAATTTACTTAATAGCAAATGATGGTTGAATAGAGCAGCTCTTTGGTGTTTACTCAGTACATGTCTAGTGACTTCATAAATCCTCACATTTATAAATTCTAGTGTAGATCATTACTCTATCAAATGATGTCAAATATTATATAACATATACAGTAATATTCTAGCTGACCCCTCCAGAAATGAGAACACTTAGGTAACAACAAACTGACTGAGACTTAACTCACCTCCAGTGCTTCCCCCTCGTAGCCCATGGGTGCGAGAGCTGGAATACTGCTGACTGCCGTCTGCAGGGTCCTCATCCCCTAATGCAAATCCCTGCCTTCTGTAACAAAGACCGCCTTTGCTTTACGAGAAATTTAGTAAAGATGCTTCTCAACTTATAATGGGATTATGTGCCAATAAACCTATTGTAAATTGAAAATATCATTGTCAAAAATGCATTTAATACAGCTAACTTACCAAACACCATAGCTTAGCCTTCGCCTAACCTACTTAAATGTGCTCAGAGCATTTACATTAGCCCACAGCTGAGCAAAATCGTCTAACACAAAGTCTGTTTTGTAATGAAGTGCTGAGACCAGCTCATGTAATTTGCTGAATATTGTACCAAAAGTGAAAAACAGAATAATTGTATGGGTACTCAAGGTACAGTTTCTATTAAACGTGTATTGCTTTTGCACCATCGTAAAGTCAAAAAAATCCTACACCAAACCATCATAAACCAGGAACGGTCTGTATAGTGTATGTGCAATATGTAACATCCTGATGCATTCTCTATGCCGCTTCTTCCTACCCTTCCCACCCTCTCCTCCATGTACATCCCTGCTGTAATGATCAGCTCATTCCCCACACCCTTCTACAAACATCAGCTCCTAGATTAGGTGGGAGGCAGTGAAGCCTAATGGTTACAAGCACAGACTCTGAGGCAGGCCTCCCTCCACTGGCTTCCTGGCCCCCCTTATTACTTGGGGTAAGTTACTTTGTGCTATGCTTCCCTCATTTGTAGAGGAGGAAATTAATAGTGCCTACAATGCAGAATTCTTAAGAGGATTTGATGAGTTGGAATAATAACAAATTTAAACAGGGCATCTGAAACAGAAATATAGTCTTTTAGTGTATCCTGTTCAATAAATAACTAAACTATTGGTAGACACCGTGGAAAAATAACTGAGAAATTTCGGAGTATATAGTGATTAATTTGGATGAGCTTTTTACAGAAATCATCATGCTAACCTCGTGTGGCTACCCAGGGCCACCCCTTACATAGGGTGGTTATGTTAATTGTATGTTTTATATTGTTTCACTTGGCCATTTATAGATGTTGGTCTGAGTTTGAAGAAAGGGTTAGATTTTCAAGATAAAGGGGAATGATGGAAAACTCATCATTTAGTTTTCTAATAAAAACATTTCCCTCTGCAGTTGTCTTACCCTACCCATTAGGAGCAGAAGTAGAAATAGAAAAAGTGTGAGACATAGGTCTCTGTCTCCTCGGTGAAGACAGTACATTGTGCATGTTCTTAGAAGCTAAAGGGAGGGCCGGGCGCGGTGGCTCAAGCCTGTAATCCCAGCACTTTGGGAGGCCGAGACGGGTGGATCACGAGGTCAGGAGATCGAGACCATCCTGGCTAACACGGTGAAACCCCGTCTCTACTAAAAAATACAAAAAACTAGCCGGGCGAGGTGGCGGGCGCCTGTAGTCCCAGCTACTCGGGAGGCTGAGGCAGGAGAATGGCGGGAACCCGGGAGGCGGAGCTTGCAGTGAGCTGAGATCCGGCCACAGCACTCCAGCCTGGGCGACAGAGCAAGACTCCGTCTCAAAAAAAAAAAAAAAAAAAAAAGAAGAAGCTAAAGGGAAGAGTTCCAGGGTAGCAGTTCAGTAAATGCTGTTGTTTAGAACGATAATGATGATCATGATATTATAGCATGTGAGTGAATGTTCAAGCTCTATACCAACCGAGCAATGGGTCAGGATTTTCTCCCCTCGGAGTCATACAGGTTATGACTATGAGAGCTTTAGGTAGATCTGAGAGGAGTGGAACCGAGCTGTGTCTGTTGCGCAGTTTTTCATAGTCCCCATTTGAAAGCTGTTCTTATCTGAGGCCAGCAGACCTTTCCCTGTGGAAAGTGTTATCTACCAAGCATTGGTGCAGATTGGGATTGCACGCGCTGTCCTGCCCACTCTTGACAGATGGCAGGGAGCCCAAGCCGTCCATATGCTGCTCTGTTCTCCGAGAAGACACGGGCACGAAAACAGATTTGGCTGGTGCAACTGTGACCGTGGGTGTCTCTGAAGCAGCGTCCCTGTCCTTGGGCTATTCAGCACTAGACAAGGTTCCAGCAAGTTGAATATAGTCTGTGGTAGACAGCAGAGAGCAAATCCAGCCCTCAGATGCTGGGAGAGAAGTCTGTGGATGTCCTTGGGGATTTTAATTTGCTCACTTGAGCAAGGATGACCATAACTCAGTGTCTATCTGCTTCTACACTGTCCTTTTCTGCTGATGGGCATCTTGTTAGAGAAGAGTCTTTCTCTACTTTTTTCTCTGTTTTCATTGACTTTTACTTTATAGAAGTTCCACAAAAAATTAAAAATAGAACTACCGTCTATCTAAGGTCTAAGACTTGTCAGGACTTACTATTCTTTCCTAAAAGCAGTAAGATGTCTTCAGATGAACACGGAGAAAGATAACAGGAAAAAAAAAAAAAAGCTTTCAAAGTAAGTTTTCAGAGAGATGACATTCTCCCAAAAAGGAAAACTTGAAATTTTGCATCCAAATGTAACTGATATTTCAGAAATAGCTTGTTTATGCCAGTATGCTGTTTTCCTTGTTTTAACTTTTTTTCTACCTTGTGATCATTATTTTTAAGATGCAAAGACTTAATTGATCCTAAAACCCTCCAAGTGCACAGAAGAATTCCCAGGAACAGATCAATCATATCTTATGTTTGGAATTAGATTCTAAATGTCCTTTTTAAGTCGCAATTAGCAGCTTCCATCTTTGTTCCTTTTTCATCTCCTCAGTTACCTTGCTAAGTCATAACTGGGCTCCTCCTTCCGTGAGCTGCACCACAGTGAACTGCCACTTTACCAAGTCACCCACTATTTTAAGTCTGCATGAGGTTCACTTCACAGGGACTTCGACTAAAGCTCAGCTAGTGCGCTTTTGGCGATCTCTTATTTTTATACATGATTGTCACAGTTGAGCTTATTAAACTCAGCTTATGATGAAACTATTAAAATTCTTCTTAAAAGAAGTCATAGTTTCCAGAGCAAGGAAACAAATCACCTGATTTAAAAATGGGCAAAGGACCTGAATAGGCATGTCTCAAAAGAAGACATACAAACGGCAAACAGGCATATGAAAAAATGATCAACATCACTAGTTATCAGGGAAATGCAAACTAAAGCCACAATAAGATACCGCCTCATACCTGTTCCAATGGCTTTTATCAGCTGGATGTAGTGGCTCATGCTTATAATACCAGCAGTTTGGGAGGCTGAGACAGGTAGATGGCTTGAGCCCAGGGGCCCAAAACCAGCTGGGCAACATGGCAAAACCCTGTCTCTACAAAAATACAAAAATTAGCTAGGTGTCATGGCATGCATGTGTAGTTCCAGCTCCTTGGAAGGCAGGAGGATCGCTTGAGTCCAGGAGGCAGAGGTTGCTGTGAGCCAAAACTGCACCATTGCACTCCAGTCTGGGTGGCAGAGAGAGACCTTGTCTCAAAAAATAATAATAATAAAATGGCTATTATCAAAAGAATGAAAGGTAGCAAATGCTGGCAAGGATGTGGAGAAAAGGGAACCCTTGTACACTATTGGTAGGAACATAAAATAGTACAGCTGCTACGGAAAATAATACAGAAGTTCCTCAAAAAATTAAAAATAAAACTACCATCAGATCCAGTAGTCCAACTTCCAAAGGATATATCCAACTTCCAAGAATGTATTCAAAGGAAATGAAATCAGTAGTTGAAGAGAAATCTGCACCCTATGTCCACTGCAGGGTTATTCACAAGATGGAATCAATCTAAGCATCCATCAACAATGAATGGATAAAGAAAATGTGTTTCATATATTAAAAATTGAACACTATTCAGTTTACAAAAGAAAGAAATCCTGGCATTTGCAACAACATGGATGCATCTGGAAAACATTATGCTAATAAAGAAATCCCGGCACAGAGAGACAAATACTGCACGACCTCACCTAAATGTGGACTCTATTTTTTTTTCTTTTTTTGAGACAGAGTCTCGCTCTGTCGCCCAGGCTGGAGGCAGTGGCCGGATCTCAGCTCACTGCAAGCTCCGCCTCCCGGGTTCAAGCGATTCTCCTGCCTCAGCCTCCCGAGTAGCCGGGACTACAGGCGCCCGCCACCTCGCCCGGCTAGTTTTTTGTATTTTTTAGTAGAGATGGGGTTTCACCGTGTTAGCCAGGATGGTCTCGATCTCCTGACCTCATGATCCGCCATCTCGGTGGACTCTAAAAGACTGGAGCTCATAGAAGCAGAAAGTGAAATGGTAATTACCAGAGCCTGGGGGGAGGATGGGGAGTTCTGGCAGGATACAAAGTTTCAGTTAGACAGGATGAATAAGTTCTATGGTCTACTGTACAGCATGATGACTGTAGTTAATCTGTGCTCCACTGTACCTGAAATTTGCTAAGAGAGTAGATATTAAATATTCTCCTACCTATAAATAAAATAAAATAAAATTACCTTTGGTGGGAAAAAGGAAAAACCGTAGTGACAATTGGAAGGGCTTTTCATTAAGGCAGCATTGGTGAGTAGTTATGAAAGTCAAATGTAATCTGTTTCTAGTTCAAATTAGTAACAGGTTTCCCATTTGTCACTTATTTCAATACTATGCTTTTGGTTTCTGTTTGGAAAAATATGTATCACCCTTGTAATGTTTCATGTAATGTTCCTTGTAACATCCATGCAATGTTTCCAAGCTAGTAAGACACACCGTAGTAGATTAGGGGGAATACATCATTTTCAGTCATAGTATATTCATATATAGAAAGACAACTAAAGAGTGAAACTTAGTTTTTAGGAGCAATATTAATGAGAACCTAAAACTATCAGATATTTTACTTCTGTCAGCTGAGATTTGATCTATTCTGAAATTTTAAGTCCAAAAGCATCTATATTTCAATCCAGCCATGGAAAAGTAATTGTGCTTTCTGATCTTGTATTAGCATAGAAAGTAGAAAAAGTAAATATATGCTTCTTCAGGAAGATTCAGAAATTTTTTTATATTCCATGTAGAGTGATAAACAGAAGCTATGTTTAATAGAAATATTTACCATTTTGCCTGTAGTTCCATAACAGCTTCCTGCAAATAATTCAAAATATCTCTTTCTGGCTAAGCATGGTGGTTCACGCCTGTAATCCCAACACTTTTGGAGGCCGAGGTGGGAGGATTGCTTGATCCCAGGAGTTCAAGACCACTTGAACAACGTGAGACCCTCTCAAAACAAAAACATTTAAAAATTAGCCAGGTGTGGTGGTTCATACCTGTAGTCCCAGCTACTCAGGAGGCTGAGGCAGGAGGATCGCTAGAACCCAGAAGGTCGAGGCTGCATTGACTCCAGCCTGGGTGACAGCGAGACCCTGTCTCAAAAACAAAACAAAACAAAACAAAAAGTATCTCTTCCCGCTAAGGAATCCTAATGCAGAAGTAAAGACTGTAGAACCACAGCTGGAACAAACCTGAGATCATCTAGTTCAATGGTTTATTTTTTTTTTCTTCAGCTGTGGAAAACATTTTTCAAACAAAAACTTACACCGAAGTCCTGATCTATAAATAGATTATGGTTCTGGATGGAGCAGCAAACACAGAGTTCCCCCAGTTTGGCTTCCTACCACACCCAACCCTACATAGTCAGCAAAGGACTTTTTCAAATTGCAATATTACCCCACCTCAGACTCTTTTAGAACCAAGGAAACAAAGGCATGGAAAGAAGATTTGACTTGGTCAAACTCACCTACCCAGCCACAGAGCTGAGGCCTCAGTGAGTCAGGACCCTTGTGGACACACGAGCCTCCCACAGCTCTGTGTCTTTCCATCGGAGGCACACCCCATCACCTCCCTGGTTCGGCATTTCTCCAGAGCACTTGTGACCTGCCAGATATTTATTTTATGTGTTTACATATTTAAATATATGTTTATTCTTCTAACATGTTAATTCTGTTTATTTTCTGTTTCTTCCACTAGACTGTAAGCTCCTTGAGGGAAGGGCACTGTATTTGGTTGTTTCCTGAGCTGTCTCCAGCACCTAGACTAGTTCCCATCTCATAATAGGTGCATAATAAGTAACAGTACCTGGAAGAATAAACCTCTCACACTAGGCCTCATATTAGGTCAGTCTCCCCAACTAGACTGTGAGACCCTAGAAGAAAAGAACAAGTTTCATTCATTTCCATTTCCCCCACAGAAATTAACACAGTGGGTGCTCTGGCAACAGTTATTGATGTGAATTCAAGTTGTCTGACCTAAAACAATAAAACATGAGGTAAAGCATTAGAGTTGTTTGGAGCACAAGAAATCTTATTTTGGTTTATTAAAGTTCAGATATCCATACAGAACAGATTAATATGTTAGAAACTTTTATTTCCAAAATATAAATGGGTCTAAGAAGAATAAATCCTTTGCTGTTTCTTGGGATGTTAAATACCATACATCAACAGTTTCAAAACTTTAGCACATATCAGCCTGAAGCGCTTACTGAAACACAGTTTTTGATACAACAGGCCTTGAATCTGAGAATTTGCATTCTAAGTGATGCTGCTGCTATGGGTCCAGGGACCCACTTTGATTAACCAACTGCCATTGATTGACTTTTCACTGCTGTATGCTAATTTGACATTAAGTTAATATTCAACCTCTGGCACATGCTGAGCCTGTAGCAGCCAAGTAGATATTATCAATTCACATCTTTGGCAGCCTAACTGCAACAGGAGAGGAAGGAGAAGTGCTATGATTCAGTAAAAGGAATCAGGTCTTGTTTATTTCAGTTCCTGCTAAATCATTCACAAAAGAGCCATCAATCAGCTCATTAGAAAACTGACTTGGATTGCTTTTCTGTAGGATTGAAAATTTATGTAATGCCCTTCCTGGGTGATTCAATTAGCTAGAGCAAACCATGTCACCATATACCACACAATGAGATATATTCTAGTCACTGAACAACTTGAAAGTGAGCAAACAACTTCCTAGTTATTCCAAATGTTCTAATCCATCTGCTGGCAGAGTCTAGGGAATACATTTCTCCTGATAATCATATAAAATGAAAGTTCCAATTATACGGGAAAAAGAAGAAACTTTCTTTAAATAAAGATCCAATCTTGATATATTTGCATGACTAATTCCCTTCCCCTACCCTCAGAAAAAGGGTTTATTTAATTCATTTGAGATAATTTATGCAAAATCAAATCATTCAACAAATATTTATTGATTACAGTTGATAAGCCAACCACTGTGCAAAAAGTAATCAAATATGTATAAGATCCAGACTTCATCTTAAAGAACTGCACAAAAACTGCACATGGCTCGAGGTAGGTGCCCAGTCAACACTTTTGTCCTCAGGGAGAACACAAGTTTACCTGATAGGCATCTACCATCTAAAACTTTCTAATAGGAATTTGCTCTGTTTGTACTCATCTAAGGCTTTCTCAACTCGCAGCTGGAGAAATTCAACTCTAGCGCGTTTAAATGTCTTATCCTCCAGCAATTCGTGGGCCAAAACCAGGATTAGAACTATGACTCCTTCTAATTCCCAGCAAGCAATGATCCTTACAGGTTTTACAGAAATCTTGTCCCACCTCCACCCAGCCTTCTCTGTTGGTGGCTCATTTTTTTTTTTAGACACTGTTGATGTCATCAGAAAGATTCCTATTCTAATTTTCTGTGGTTTTTATATATTTAGAAAATGAGGTATCCCTTCCCAACCCTTTATTTCTGTCCAAGAAAGGAGGTGAGTCACTCCATTGAAGCTTGCTACAAATACAGTTCCATAATCAACTTCCCCCGGACACCGCAAAGGCAGGCACTAGCAGATGGCAATGATTCCTAATCGCCAATTTTGCCCTTTTGCCAAGCAACCATTTTCAGTTTTCATTGTTCTAGAGTTCACTAAGAAGATGGAAAAACTTAGTCCACCTGAGGTCACCTACCCAAATGTTTCTGTTTTGTCCTAGCTAAATGACTATTGAATTTGAATTTGGCCTATAGGAAGCAGCAGGTTTTAATGGATGAAAATTTTGTTCTCAGACTACTTGTTTGTTTGTTTCCTTAAATCTAGACATCACTCTCCATGCTTTGTCTTAAATCATCAAATTTCTCTCTCTTAATTTCCTCTCATTGTGCAGTGGATAATAGTAATAATACAGAAATTGCCAACGAATATATTACCTTCTCACTACTTGGAAAATGGAGGTATACGGAGACAGCTATCCTCAGTTTAGTAAGATAAAACTCCAAATCACTGCTTTTGTGACTCTCTTTAGCATTTGAATAATGATGCAATAATCCACATGCTCATTGGAAAGAGGATATTTTCATTATTTCTTAATATTAGCTAGGGATACTAGATAGCCGACAGCAGGTATTCATTTTCGTAGTCCAACTATTAACTTGTAAAAGTTTTTAATCATGGAAAAAATGGCAAATGATGACTTCCTGTTCCTGTGCTTCTGGGAAGGAAGTCTCAGGAACTTCTCACTGAACCCATAAGAAATGACACTAGATCAAGAAAGCTGCAGTTTTATCTGTGTGATTCCTGAACTTAAATTGACTTAAAAATAGGTTGTGGGGAGTGTATTTTTTCTCAAAAACTCAAAATTTGTTAAACATATTATCTAGGCAAGAGAAAATTCTGCAGATAATATCTAATATGGAGTTTTCCAGAATTCTAGGTAAATAGAAAGGTGAAATTCATTGAAGGTGTCTTTTAAGATGGGCAGAGTCAACAACAACCAAACAGCTATGTGCAGTACACTGGAAAGACACCAAAAATAGAACATGTATATGATCCCTGCTGTTCAAGGAATTTTCCGTCTGTTGACTGTTGCACTATTTATTGGAAGAATCAGGAGAAAGAAAGAGTTTTAATTTTAACCATTATCTCAGTGGAATAAAAGTAATTATCATCACTAATTAATACAAAAATCAAAAGCAAGAAAAGAACCCTAATCAATAATATCAACAAATTAGTATCCAGTGTTCTTGGGTGTTAGTACTAGACAGTGAGTCCCTTTTGGAGCACAGCTCGAGACTTTCAAATTGCAGTTAATGGTTTACAATATGACCAGTGGCATTAACGTGATACAAAAGTACAGGTTTAACTTTATTGTCAAAGACTGAAACCTTAACTTTTATCTAATCACTTGGATTTTGGGATCTTGAGTCTTGAATAAGGGAACTTAGGTGCTTAAAAACCTGTAGGCCATGACCCTAAGAAGTATTTCTTACCTATGGTAGCAAATCTCACTTAGGAAAGATCTTCAGCGATTGGTTTCAACTGTTTAGGACAGAAACTACTTTTACCACCCTTTGCCCCCTATCACTAAAGGCTATCAGGGCAATAAACACTCAGGTAATTTTTGATATAAAATTATCACTATTCCTTAGATTTTCCAAGGTCAAGAAAAGTTCATTTCTAACTTGTGATTCTAAATATCACCACCATACTTTTGTAGAATATGCTTTGTTTCTATTGATTTCAGCAACCCATGCTAGGATTTTCAAAACACAAACTCTACCTTGTGACCAGAACAGTAGAGAAGAAGATGAATGAGGGGCCCTATTACTGTGCTGTAAGCACTTGACAAACTGAAATATGCAAGCCTTTGCCTCTTATCAACATTTATGATTCTAGATTTTAGGAACATGTTACCCCTGGCATGATGCTTCAAACATATTTTTGTAGGTTTATTACTTTTCACGTAGTTTACTAAAAGTGTATTATAATTAATGCAAAATTGGATGTTACATGCTAATCCTATCATGTTTAAGGATGTTTTTGTATGGAGAAAAAGTATATTTGTGAGTTAGCCTAAATGGTTTATTTCTCTCTTCTTAAGAATGGCAGATAAATGTATAAGCAAGCATAAATAGCGAATCTATTAAAAACACACATGGCCTCCTATGGCAGCGGCCACCAACCTGAACTGCACATCAGAATCATCAAGAGAATGTTCTGAAAATACAAATGACCAGGACAAACCCCAGGCTTTTAGGAATGAGGGCCAGAAATCAGTAATTTTTCAAGAGTACTGATGAAGATCGTGAATCACAGCTGGCCAAATTTAAGAGCAAAATTCTATAGTTATGCACTACTTTTGAGATATCTAATCTATCAAACTATAAGTGCATAGTTTTAGTCCTATATGACGATTACCTCTAAGTAATACATCATGAGATTATTTATATCTCCTAAATATGCCGCAATCATAATTGTGCATATATCCCTCTCCCCCGTTCCACTGTCTCTTTGTATATCGTGTTCTTCTCATTTTGCCCATGAGCCAAGTGAACAGGGAATTCTGTCCTACTCAGTTCAGTACAATGCCTAGAACATTGGCACTGAATAACTGTTAAAAATAACAGCAGGAACTGCACATTGCTTTCATACGCCAAAAATTTTTTCAGTGCAGGTATAGCAGGTTGAAAATTTACAGTCACAAATTATGTGTGCAGGAGCATAACTTTTTATTAGTTTCTACAACTAAATTAGACCTAGTTCTTAAGGCTCCAATTACAGTCAACACATAGAACTCAGAATTCTGCTGGCATGAAACCTGTCTCTTTCAGGTAAATATTTGATGAAACTGAATATTCTTTCATCCTGCTGGGAGGCTCACTGAGCATCCTGGATGGTTTATGTCCTCACAGCCTGGCCTCACTGGCCTCTGACCTGCAGCTCATCCCTCCTGGTCATTGGCGTCTGTTGAGAGGTAGCCTGGCCTTCAAGTCTTCTATATAACCAACTGTTGATGATACCGGTGGTTTCTTCCACAGCCTTTGATCTTGAAGTGGGTGTACCTGTGTCCTCCATGCCCGCCCACACGCCTCTCCCTGCATGTTTACAACTACTGGGGAATCTTCACCTCTTCCTTCCTCCTCTAGCCAAGAAGTGAGGGGCTCTGAGGTCACCTATCCCCCACATCAGCTCCAGCCTGAATCAAGCCTACACTGGAGGTTTCTATTACAGGCTTGCTGTCTTCCTCAGCTTGGAATTCAGGCAAGAGATCTGGGATAGTTTTCCTACATATTTTATCAGAGTATTTCTATTGCCACACGAGGTATTGACCCTAGGAGTTGGTAGGATGAGATATGAACCTTCTTGTGGCACCAGTCATTATTTATACACTGTTTGATAAACTGAGGGTCAAGAAATAATTTAGTGTTCATGGCCAGCATTTTAAAATGAAATAGAAGAGGGTATAGGCTAGGAAAGATCAAATAGAATAGAATATATTGCTGTAGTGCTTTGGTTTTCCTAATACTGTATCAGGAAATAAACTACAGTCATCCGATTTGGGGGATATTGGTTCCAGGACCCCACCCTGCCCCCACTGACACTAAAATCCATGGATGCTCAAGTCCCCAATATAAAATCATATAGTATTATAGTATTTGCAAATAATTGCATATGCATATCCTCCCATATACTTTAAATCATCTCTAGATTACTTATAATACTTAATACAACATAAATAGTTGCTATACTGTATTGCATTTTATTTGTATTACTATTATGGTATTTTTTTAAAAAAACATTTTCATTCCAAGGTTGATTGAATCTGTGGATGCAGAACCCAGCAAAACGGAAGGTTAATGTATCTATTTTTTACTATGTTCTCAGATTTAAAAAAGAATCAGAAACTGTGGACTCTTGTTTGGTCCCTTTAAACCCTTCTGGTCACCCAATAAGATATCTCTGACTTTCCCAGTGAGTAAGCACTCCGGTGGAACCATCTTTCCAGCTCTCTGTTCTCTGGTTAATTTTGTAAACTAGTCTTTCACACATGGGCCGTCTCTGGTGTCTGGTCTGCCCAGTTAAAAGTCAAATTGTTCTTAACTACCGTGTCTGAGTTGAGGAGGCTTTTATTCCACAGCCCTTTGTGTCCTCCCTGCCCTGGGGCAATGCGCCTCACCCTCTCGTCTAGTTTTAATGGCCGAAGCACTTAGGGAACCAAAAGAAGTAAAATAGGACAGAGAACAATTCAAAATATACTGTCACACAGAAATGGGGTGCTTTTCTACTACGTTAAATAAGCATTTTAAAATGTTTAGACACATAGTAATTATTTCCCTAAACTGTTTTATTTATTCTAGTTGTCAACTTTTATAAAGGTTAAAGTAGAGAACCTTTTAAAAATACTTTCTTCAAACATTAAGTTTTAAGTTAAAACATACAAACGTAGGCCTGGTGCGGTGGCTCACGCCTGTAATCCCAGCACTTTGGGAGGCCGAGGTGGGCGGATCACGAGGTCAGGAGTTCGAGACTAGCCTGACCAACATGGTGAAACCCCGTCTCTACTAAAAATACAAAAAAATTAGCCGGGCATGGTGGCGGGCGCCTGTAATCCCAGCTACTCAGGAGGCTGAGGCAGGAGAATGGCTTGAACCCGGGAGGCGGAGCTTGCAGTGAGCCGAGATCGCACCACTGCACTCCAGCCTGGACACCAAGAATGAAACTCTATCTCAAAAAAAAATACATACAAACGTATATTCATTCACTAATGTTTTCTTGAAGGAACAAGGTGGTGGTGGTTGTTTTTAAAGGAATCTATTGATTGGAGTTCCAAGTTCTCTTTCTCAGGTAAACCACACTCATGGTGTGTTATCTATAAATTCCAATGTCAGTTCCTTTAAATGTAGACATGCAAAGCAATCTGAGTCCAGAATCCTTCTATATTTTCACCATTTTTCCAATTATTTACGTTGGTCTCACCCACAGCTACTTTGGCAGCAACCTTAACAGCTCATGTCTATCCGACCTTTACACAGCTTACCATTTTATTTTTAGAAAAATGACTCTTGTTTTCTGCACTCATACTTTGGCACTTTTTGTAACATTTAAATTACATAATTATAATTTCAAATTAGACTAACATAAATAGATTTGAGGAAACATCTAGAAAAGCTCTAGAATAGCTTATTGGTGTAAGAGTTCCTGCACTCCAGGCAGCCTGACTGTGTTTTCGGGGGGAATAAAGAGTGTTCATTAAGCGGGTGAGTGGATTAGGTGGAGTTTTGTTAAAGGACTTCAACCGTACTGAGAGAAAAAAATAAAAGACTCAACATAAGATAAAGCAAAATGCAAGCTATAATAATTTCTGAAAAACGTTCTCATAGCGTGGCAACAGCATTTTTTTGATGGTCAAAGGACAAAGCAGAAGTGAAGATGTTCTGGTTTCTACACCCTGGTTAATTAGTAACCTTGGATAAATCAGCTAAACCTCCCAGATGGAGTTCAGTTCTTTTCTACTATCAAGATGGACTAAGTTTGCATCAATTTCAAAAGGCTGTTATCCACACTTACCCAAGATTCTTATGAGTAAACTATGGTTTAGGTGAAAGGAGAGCGAATCACACTCCGTTTCCTCAACTGTGAAAGGAGGGACTTGGCATCGGTCAGCAATTCCTCAGGTATGTTTTGCAGAACAGTCATTCCAGTCATTTCAAGCCATGGCTAGAGGTACTCTTCAGAAGGGTTCAAGGACCAGACTGTTTTGCAAAATGCTGTGGTAAAACTGTTCAAAAGCTTTCTTTGCAAAACTTCGAAGCCTTTTGTAGAGTAAAGGGTGCTGTGCCTCTAAGTGGAGATGATAATAACCAGCTTCCCCCAAACACATGTGCCAAACATCTTCTCACAGAATATCTCTCAGGACTAGAGATCCACATAACACACTTTGGGGATCTTCTGACATGGCTATTTTTATGGTCCTTTTCTAGTTCCAAATCCACTGCTTAGCTGGGGCCTATCGCATTGTCTCATTAAGACTTTTAACAAACAAGTAATCCGAAATTTCCAGGGAGGCAATGGGAATAATTTTTAAAAGGCAAAACCTTGAACTAAGTCAGGAAGAAAGAGGGAGAGTTGCCATAGCTTTCTTTAGATGTTTTCCTTGATACCAAGTAATGAATACCCTTCAAGTTGGTAATTATAAATAAATTTTTGTACGGAAATGGTATTGATAAGGGCGACTTCCCAATTATCTTTATACTTTTTTTGGTTCTTCCCTTTATTCAGGTACATTTCAACTGTCCTGGTTGATTTTTATAATGTCAGGGAAAGAACTAGATAGAAAAAAGGGAACAGATATTATAATAATAATAATAATGAATAATAGGGCCGAGGTTTTATTAAGAAACCCTACAAAATCATGCATAGTCAGTAGCCCAGAAAATGTATCTACTATGCCAAATGAGTGGGGTACATGCTGTTATTACTTTTATATTTTATGTATAAGATGTAAGTGAGCAAGATCCAAAGTATGTCTTGAAACATGGAGTGATCTTAAGGTTTCTTAAGGAGTGAAAAGCATTTTCAAGCATTATTAATTAATAATTGTCTCAATTATATTCCTTTATAAGAATAAAATATTTAATCTTAACAGCCTTGCTTTAATTATGAGGGCTATGTGTCCCTCAAACACTGATTTATTATGTGGCTAAACTATAGGAAATCAGGAGCATTTTCTCCTGATTTGAATAGATTCTTTAATCATCACTAAAAACCCACCAAATGGTAACTCCAAGAATGCCGATGATCAGTGCTATTACAGGTCAACTCCATAGACTTCGGCTCTGAGGCAGGACTAGGCGAAACCCACGGGTTACATTTTGTCCTGACTTAACCCCAGGCTTAAGGACTCCCATAAGAATAAATACAATTTCTAAAATTCTGTTTCCCTAAAGGGTTATGTCATTCTGAATCTAAGCCAGCATTGCCATAGTGTTTGCAGACTTCCCGAGTCTTAGTGCCACCTACCATATCGCCACTATTGACCACAGTGTCATCAAATCTCGTCTAGACCTGCTCCTGCACTGCTTGGCCCTTGGTGGGCTGTGGAGCAGTGCTGCACATACCCTATTTGGCCTTGTTCTGGGTAATCTCCTGAAAAAGGAGACCAGTCTAACATGCTGTCATTCTCAGCCATTGGTTACCTAGGGGATTTATTCCCACTTAATGTAAATGCCCCTGAGAGTGCATCTCCTCAATCCTGTTGATGGTGTAAAAGGAACAGAAGGAAATTCTCACTAGACTAGGGTCAGGAAGGAGAATTTTTCCTTAAGCCCAGAGTCTTAGGCTTGATGAATGATGTGTCTTTGCGGAAGTGACCCATCTCTCTAGGAGATCATGCAGATGAGATTCAGCCCCAGGATAGTGTCTCTTTGTTTTGTTTTTTGCAGAATAGTTGTAGAAACGCTAATGTTACTAACATTGCTGCCTTTGCCATTTCAATATTGCTATTTTTCTAATGAGGCATCTGGTATGAAACAAAACAACAAATTAATGTTAGAGTCAGCTATTGTAGGAGGATCTTCTCAAATGTTTTTCATGGTACTATCACTTCACCCTGAAAGGAATGGTCAACCTAATAAACCCACAGGCATCTTAGATTTCTCCATTGTTCCTATAAAACATCCAACAAATATTAGACCCAGTGGAGTGAACTACGTGCTGCAAATATGGCTCTTATTGTTTGTGGTTACATCTAAGGTTAAGAGAATTTTATAGTGTGATTCATCTGAGGTTTAAAAGGTCTGCTGCAAAAGAACTCTAGGACCATTTTCCCCATGCATATTTGCAGCATGAATACTGTGCTAGTCATATGTAAATCCGTGGGTGTCCATACATTATGCTTGTAATGTTATCTCAATTTTCCTGCCTCTAAAATAGAAGGATTTGGACTTAATTATAAATAATGGCTTTTGAAAAATACTTTATAAAATATGATTGCGTATCCTTTTTAAAAAGGAGGTAGGTTCCCGTGATCAAATTGGGTCAATTACCATGTTCACGTTTCCAGTGAACTTCACTTTCTACTGGGTTTGCTGTTCATTTCTTCAGTTCAGGTAGCATTTGTAAGCAGGTCATTGATTTTTCCACATTTCCTTCCCTCAGTACATCCCCAAATGTCTCCATTCATTTATTTAATTCCAGTCAGTAACAAGATTAAAGTAGAGGTAGAAAGATGTATGAAAACTGGTTCTTGCCTTCTAAGAGCATGCAATTGAAAAGAAAGTACAGGGCGCTAAAGGAGTATCTTAAACACAATGTACACATGGTGAATGTTTCCCCACAGGCAAAGTGCTTCTGGGTCTCAGAAGAGAGGCAGATCACTCTCAGCTGGAATTAAGAGAGCTGATCACTCTCAGCGAAGGTTTCATGGAGGCAGGATTTGAATGAGTCTTAAAAGATCTATAGGATTCTGTGGGCATCCCACTGAGAGGAAGGCTCAAGGCCAGGAGGACTCCCCCTAGTGTCCAGTCTAGAAATCACAAATATCCACATGGTTTATGTAGGAGAACTTGGGCTCATACACGTGGAAAGATAGATTGGAGCCAGCTTCTGGAGGACTTTGAAGGTCTGACATCAGTCTTTAAAGCTAAACTAAAAGAAACATGGTACATTTATGAGTAGGTCATGCTAGTGCATGGTGGGGGCCAAGCAGAAAGCAGATACAGTACTATAGCTAAGAATATGAGACAAGTACAGTAATACAAATTTGAGGCCGAACCAGATCTATTGTAAAACTTATAGAAATGGAAAGAAGAGAGAAGATGGAAGATTCATTTATCCATCAAATGAACATTTATTGAGCACCTGCTGTATGCCAGTGTTTTCTAAACATCCATCCTTTATATAGCATCATCATGATTTTGGCCAAATCCATTTCTACTGATGTTATATTTTACTAGTTTTCCACAAATAGACTTATTTTTATTTGAATACATTTGTTAAAAGCAACTTGATATTACTTCCATTTGCCTTGCCATTTGGGAGGGAATTGACCATTAAAAAAGAACAAGGAAAACAAAGCAAGTTACTCATTTCCAGGTAGATACTGTGCCCACTGAAGCCTGCTTAAAAGGGATGAAAAACAAATGTTAAAGGAGTGTTCAAAACACACAATCAATTTTTTCTGCTCTGCCTGAACTAAAAGGATTAAAAGAGAATGGAAATGGAAATAACTTTCTCGCTGTGAAATTCAATGCTGGTATTGAGGTTCTGTGCTCTAGGCAGCTACTGTGCTGGGAAGTGGGAAGGCAGACATGCATTTCACTTTATTCTCTGAGAGCTTGGTGGAGCAGAAAGACAAGCCCACAAATGAATGTTGCAAAGTGCAAGACGAAAAACCTCAGGGTGCCACAGACACCTGAGGGTTCTATTGGCCGACTGAGAGGCTGAGGCGTTCCTATTGGGCTTCTCCTTCAGCTCATTCTCACTTGGGAATTAAATCCTAATTCTAGGGTTTCATTTAATTTCCACCCCATGTGTATGGATTGCTTCCCTCTCATTGCTCAGAACTAATGTAATAACCCACTTGGTTTTCTGAAAAACACAATGAAAGAGGGGGTGATTTCTTAGACTGAGCAGAAATGTTAAAGTAAAGTGAAAATACCCCATGTAGGTGGTAAAATATTGACACCCATGAGGATGTAGGGGACTGGGGGTCAGGCGTCAGATCCTTCTCCCTGGCCACATCTATGTACTGATGTAGGTGAGCAGTCACATGTCTCACAGCCAGCAGCAGGGTGGCCAATATCCCTAGGGAACCAACTCCACAGCTCTTTCATGTGGTTCAGCTTTTATATCTTTGGGAGATTATAAAGCTTGTTATTGACAAGCAGTGGACTGGGTGTAAAGCAGAAAGTGTATTGTCCTTACGTGTAACCGTGGTCACCCCACAGTGGGAGAAGAGAGGACGAGAAGGAAGGAAATGAGCGTAGGAGACAATTGCAGAGCCTTACGAGATTTGGACAGCACTCAGCGTGAAAAGTGAACGAGAGATGGTGGGTGGAGGAGCAGTTAAATTTTGAAGGATGAGTAGGAGCTACGTAGGCAGGGAAGGGCATCGCTTAAGTGGAGGACGTAAGCACCATCCTCAAAGTCATAAAGAACAGGGAGCCAGTGTGGGTAAGGAGCACTGCAGGTCGTTTGGTGGTTGCAGCCCAGGTTTGAGGGTGCGACAGAAGGGAGGAGGGATGAGGTTGGAGGGCGTTCACAGCAAGGCCACAAGGGGCTGTGACACTGCGCAAGGGTTCTAGTCATCATTTTGAAGAGAATAGAGACCGTTTTGTGCAGGGAAGGGACATGATCAGATTTGGAAGTTAGATCATCCTGGAGGAAGGAAAATAGCAAGGTTGAGGGGGTGATAGGAGAGGCGAGGTGGCTTGGACAGAAGATCTTATAAACCATTTCTAAATATCTTTCTCCTTGTCCTTTTTGTTATCAGTACCCGAAACCAAATAAGGAATATCCAAAGGCGGGATTCTGTTACATCAAACTCCCACATTGAAGAAAATAGCTTTCCGAGGCCAAATTCTTTTTTTCCTCTAACCAACCCAATCTAATCTAACACAATCACGTGTGATTTCTCCTGCATCCCAAGGGCATAATGTTCCTCTTTTACAAGTCTTGGAGCATCCATTTATTTATGAGACACAAAAGTGAGCCCACAAGCTGACAGGCTTTCTTCCCCTCCTTTTGTTTTATTCATTCAGGGTTTACTGAGCGCTCACTCTGTGCCTGCCATTGGGGTAGCTGCTGAGCAAACAAGTCTGACTGTTAAAGAATTCTCGTTAGGAGGGAAGACAGAATAATGTGCAAATAACTACTCAGTAGTGAAGCAAATGTTTAAAAGGTGCTAAAGTGTTATTTCCAAAGGGACTGGTGCCCAGAAACAGAGACATCTCTGCCGGAAAGTGGAGAGATAGTCAGGGGTCCTGAGGAGGGAGCTGATGAGAAACAACAATGTCGGTATCAGGGCAGACAGAATTGTCATCAGTCACCTCAAACTTCCAGCAACTCACAGGAGAGACACGCTGTGTTGCCAATGTCAGATTCCCTTTCCACATCCCCTGTTCAATTATTTTATAAGCTTTGGGGTACAGAGTACATTTCTTCGGTACGGTCCTCCATTACTTATGGGTCCAGTCGTACAGCATGTCTACCTGCCACTGGATTCCAATCCTTTCTGCAGAGTTCATATTTGTACTTACAAACGTTTTTCTCCACAATTTATTTCTTCAGGGTTTTTTGTTTGTTTTGTTTTTTGTTTTTGCCTATATGCCATGATGCAGAGCAATTCCCAGGGTCTAAACAAAAATCAACCTTGATAGAAAGGTTAAGTTACCTAATTCTAACAGGACACAGGATGTTGATCATGTTTTTAAAAAGGTGAAGTAGCAGCCAGCTATATGCCAAAGGTCTTAGCAGGAAAACTTGTGATTTATAGAGCTGATGTTTCCTAAGAAGCTTCCCCAGAGGAGAAAAACAGGGGGAGAGGGAGAGAGAGATCAATACCTTTCTAAGCTCACACTAGCGGAAAGTGGGATAGTAAGAGAAGATGCCTTCTTTCTGGTTAAAGATGCTATGGTAGAAGGAAACTAGACAGAAATTCAAGGCAATGGGAAAGATGTTTTCTGAAATTGGACCAAACCTGGATACAGAGTGTAAGGAGAATAAGAAAGCAATAGCAGCCTGAATTTTGACTATCATTCCCTAAGCATCCAAAAGGTTTCCTCAAATATGAAATTAACAATTTTCCTTCAGGTAACATCCTTTTAACATTCCTGCTGTTGCCCAAAGCCACTTCTCCGACTGACACAGGTACCACTCATTCTGGCCACGGCCACTTTTGCCAGCGCCAGTTGCTCTCACTCAGATCTGGTCTGCTGGAATATGGGCTGCTTGTTTATTTGTCTGGGAGAAGAAACTTAAAACCATACTTCAGTGGAGTTTTTCCCGACACAGATTTGGGTAAAGGAAGCAAACCCCTCCAGCAGTCAGAGGAAAAGCGGCCATGGGTGGGGGTTGCTAGACAAACACCCGTCCATGCAGACTGCCCATGGGACGCCACCCAGTGAAGTGTTTACTGTGGGTTCATTTCCGCTTCCTTATTTCCTTCACCTGGCTTGCAGGTCTTTGCTCATAAGTGTAGTGTAGGACGCCTCCCTGAATGAAGTGAATTGCCTCCCACCCTGTGCCAACATAAGCAGATGGTGAGGAGTGGCCACACGGAAATTGGAAGCTCCAGGTTAAGCTGAGAGGTGTGAGCATTTTGTATGGAGAAGTTGATATTTCCTCCAAATTGCAAGCATCCTTTACTTTAAATGGCCTATCTAAAGTGTAGATGATGTATATAGTCAGCCTATGTACATGTCTCTGGAATATACATGGCTTCCATGGTTTCAATTATTGTCTTATTGGAAAATAATAATAGATGAATAATTTTATTTCTAGTTCGTGTTGAAAAGCATGATTTTTCTCCGGTGTCGTCTTACTATGCTTACGTTAAGGTATATTCAAGTTAAAGGACATTGCCTAACTGCACATCAGTGACAGCAAAGCAACAGATCTGCTGCACCAAACAAGGTCAGCTCGCCACCCCCATCCCCAGCTGTGCTGTATGCAATTTATGCAGCCATATGCTGCAACCTTGGTAACATCCCATCATTGTGTTGAGTGACAAAGGCAACTTTGTCATTGACAGTGTAGCGGTGCCTACTGTGAATTCTGGAGTCTGACTTCCTGGATTGACTACAAGTAAATTATTTAACTTTCCTGTACCTCATTTTCCTCCTCTGGGAAATGAAGATAATAAAACTACCTGCTTCCTAGGCCTGTGGTGATAATTAAGTGGGATAATACATGTAAGATGCCTAGGACAGGGTTTACCACAGAGACACATCCATTTTTCTAATATTTTCTGGAACATATTGCTGGTCAAGCATCTCAAATACAAAAATCCAAAATCAAAAATGCTGTAGAATCCAAAGCTTTTTGAGGACCAACATGAAACTCAAAGGAAATTCTCATTGGAGCCTTTTGCATTTTAGAGTTTCAGATTTGGGATGCTCAACCTGTAAATAAAGTAAATTGCAAATGTTCCAAAACCTGAAAAAATCAGAAATTCAAAACACTTGTGGGTCACAGGCATTTTGGATAAGGGATACTCAACCTGTGATGAGTGTAAATTTTACCATACTTCCTCTTTAATCAATAAGCCAATATTTTTGTAAAACTTTCAATGCCTCCAAGTCAGCAAAGAGTTTATAAAAGATTACTTACAGAAGGCAGTTAATATGTCATCACCTAAAACATGATACCATCATCAACATTTTATACACAATGTGTTTGTTTATTGTCTGTCTCCCAACACAAGAATGTAATTGTCATGAAGCCATGGACTTTTGGAATTGTGTTCACTACTGAACCCCTGTTCCCTAGAACTGCACCTGTCATTTAGTAGATGCTGAATAAATATTTGTTGGGGAAAGAAAGAATACATGGATGCTAGTAACTAGCTTTTGTGGATATCTGAGAAGTTATTGTCTGCATTGGCTCACTTCTATATCAAGGTTAAAATTATTCACATTGTATCTACAGGTCTTGGTAGTGGAGAGAAAAGGTTGTGAGTAGCTGTGGCCTTGAGCTTAGCAGCATTCCTAAGCCAACATTTTTGGCTTTGTAGGGGCAGAAATGTGTGATATCTTTCCTCACCTATCATAATGGTCACTCCTATAACAAAAGACAGGTTAACAAGAGAAAAGCATAATGAAGGTAACCAAAGTTTTATGTGACATGGGACTCCTCAGAAATGAAGACCCTAAGACCCAGGGAAAGCTTTTTTTATTCTTCGGTTTGACGAAGAATGGACAGCAGTGTAGAAATGTGATGGACTAAAGGGTGTGATCTAATGCTGACAGACTGAACAGGGAACCTAGCAAGGCCTGACCGTTCAAATTCTTCTTAACCTCTTTGTGTAACCCTCCTGAATATGGGGCAGGGCCCCTCTGGAATGAAGGTCTTCAAGGGAGAAGGGGGAAGGCAGAGTGACCTTTCTGGGTTTCACAGCTTCCCTTGGAGGAGAGGGTTCTAGTTTCTGTGACATGCCTTGGCAAAGAGGAATTCTGGTTGCCATGACTCACTTCATGGGAGAAAGACAGGTGAGACACAGGGGGTTGGGAGAAAGTCAAAGAGACATTGCTTCTGAGACCTTTCCGATGTCCTTCAGTCCATAGTACTCGGCACACCAAGGTGCCATACTTTGGGGTACCGTGTTCTGAGTCTTGACAGCTTGTACAAAGCTGTTGATTTATGAACATGATCTCAGGACCACTGATCCATACCTGATGGTATGCATTCCCAGAGGGCAGCTTGCTGGTTAGCTTCTTAGACATCAAATGTTTAAGCTGGATGAGTCTTCTTGTATTAAAACGAGGCAATATGATGAAATACAGTAGTATTATCCTTTTTGTATATTCATCTTTTCTTTTAGCAGCTAAATCTTTCTTCAAAAGAAAGTCTGAAAGACTGTGGAGATCCACTGATTGACAGTGGTCCCTGCTGTGATGTTCCTGGCAGCCTAGAGTCTCTTGGTGCTTAGCAGGAAAGCTATTGAGGAGCAGGAAGAGCAGGTGCTTTAAGTCTTACAGACCTCAGTTGAAGTCCTAGCTTAGCTGCCTACTAGTTGTGCCCTGTGGGCAAGTTATTTAACTTCCATGAACCTCACTTTCTTCATCTGTGAAAAGGGAAGAAACCATGTCACACTCGCAAGCATGAGAAGGAGCATATATCAAGTTTTCAGCACATACATGTAATAAGCCCATTAATAAAGCAAAGCTTGTATTTTTCTAGATTCAAAAATACTAGTTAGATAATTCTGTATCTTACTGAGTGGCCTTGTTGCTCACTACAGAAAGAGAAAAAATCTTCCCTCATGACAAGAGTGGAGTAGCAGCCAGGTTCTACGCAAAATGTCCTTGTCTTCAGTGACATACAGAGAATTTGGTGTGGACTTTTCAACCACAGTTTCTTCAGTCATTGCCATTGTAGTTTAGGAGACTAACTGCAGAGGAGGCGGAAGACGGACAAATGAGCCCCAGGACAGATGCGGCCTGTGTGCTGTGGATGAAACAGCAAAGCAGGCTTTAGCGGTCTTCATTAGCCGCTGCTCCAGCCCTTCCTGATCAGCACAGTGGTTCCGCTCTGCACGGTGCCGGCACTAACGATGCATTATTCCCAGTACAAAAATAGTCATCTTACTTATAAATTATCAAACTTTTCCCGTGAACATATCTTGTTTCCCGAGCAGGAAAATTCCCATTCATGTATTTATTTGGCTAACATTTATCAGATGCATCTGTGCCTTGGGGACATCCAGCTGATTCTGATGCACACTCGAGTTTGAGAACAGTCAACAGATGATATCAAGTGAGGGAAAAAGCATATTGACATATTTTACATAATACAGAGGTATCTGGATATAGATTTGCTACCTCTACTACAATTTGTTTCCACAAGGGATTAAAGTGGTTTCTGAGATTGTGTGTGGGTGGGGGGGGTGTGTGTATGGAATAAACATCCAAGGGAAATACAATGATAGTAGAATAAAAATGGAAAAGTACTAAAACCATCATGATTTTGCCATAGCTTTTCCTGATAACTTTCCTGGTATTCAAGCTGGTGGAGCACACATTGCTCGAAGTGGAAACATGCTCATCTTACAAGAGTAATAGCACCTGCACGATTAAAGACAGTTGGTAAGCACACAGTTTTGTTAATACTGACACCTGAGAGGAATTTACCACATGGTAAATTCAGAAGTCAATCTTTGCTGAGATAGGCAACGTCTCGACAGTAAAAACCATAGCAAGTATAAATGCCTGTTTCGTATAGTTCCCTTACATAGGCTAGTGGCTTAACATCTAAGAGCAGTTGAAAGGGCCAAACGAGGAGGTCAAGTCTGTAGCTCTCAGACAATCTGGCCAGCATCTGAATAGTATCATCAAAGATCATATCAGAGGTAGAAATGGA
Source organism: Papio anubis (assembly GCF_008728515.1). Lineage (NCBI taxonomy): Eukaryota > Metazoa > Chordata > Mammalia > Primates > Cercopithecidae > Papio > Papio anubis. Next base: position 9,343,363 of record NC_044994.1, read on the forward strand.
AGGCAATAAAAAAGTAAAAGGAGTACTCGCTTCAGCAACACATATACTAAAATGGGAATGATACAGAGAACATGAGCATGACCCCTGCACAAGGATGACATGCAAATTCATGAAACATTCCATATTTTTAATCCTAAAATTCATATAGAACCAAAAAAGAGCATAAACTGCAAAAGCAATACTAAGCAAAAAGAACAAAGCTAAAGGCATCACATTACCTGACTTCAAATTATACTAACAAGGCTATAGTAACCAAAACAGCAAGATACTAGCATAAAAATAGATACATAGATCAATGGAACAAAAAACAAAACCCAGAAATGACTGATCTTTGGCAAAGTAAACAAAAACATACACTGGGGAAAGGATACCCTATTCCATAAATGGTGCTAAGAAAATTGGATAGCCATGTGCAGAATGAAAACTAGACTCCTATTTCTCAGTGTACACAAAAATTAACTCAAGATGGCTTAAAGGTTTACATGTAAGACCTGAGAGTATAAAAGTTCTAGAAGAAAATCTAAGAAAAACTCTTCTGGATGTTGGCCTAGACAAAGAATTCATGACTAAGACCTCAAAGATGTAAATGCAACCAAAAAAAAAAAAAATGGGATTTCAATTAAACTAAAAAGCTTCTGGACAGCAAAAGAAATACTCAGACAGACAACTTACAGAATGGGAGGAAATATTTGCAAATTATGCAGCTGACAAAGGACTAATATCCAGAATATACAGGGAACTCAAGCAACTCAACAATTTCAGAAACCAAATAACCCCATTAAAGAGTGAGCAAAGGACATGAACAGACATTTTTCAAAAGAAGACATACAGGTGACTGATAAGCATATGAAAGAATGTTCAATATCACTAATCATCAGAAAAATGCAAATTAAAAATGCAAATTAAAACCACAGTGAGATACCATCTTACACCAGTCAAAATGGCTATCATTAAAAAAATCAAAAAATAACAGATGCTGGCAAGGATATGGAGAAATGAGAAAATGTCCATACACTTTTGGTGGGAATGTAAATTAGTACAACCTCTATGAAAAACGTATGGAGGGTTCTTAAAGAACTAAAAGTAGAACTACCATTTGATCCAGCAATCCCACCACTGGGTGTCTACCTAAAGAAAAAGATACCTGCACTCATGTTTATTGCAGCACTATTCACAATTGCAAAGTCATGGAGTCAACCTGTGTTCACCAATAGATGATTGAGTTAGTATTATTATTACTATTTTTTGAGATTAAGTTTCGCTCTTGTCACCCAGTCTGGAGTGCAGTGGTGCAGTCTCGGCTCACTGCAACCTCCACCTCCCGGGTTCAAGCAATTCTCCTACCTCAGCCTCCTGAGTAGCTGGAATTACAAGCACCCGTCACCAGGCCTAGCTAATTTTTGTATTGTTTTAGTTGAGACGGGATTTCACCATGTTGGCCAGGCTGGTCTCAAACTCCTGACCTCAGGTGATCGACCTGCCTTGGCCTCCCAAAGTGCTAGAATTACAGGCAAGAGCCACCATGCCCGGCAATGATTGCATTTTAAATGTGGTATATATATACCATGGAATACTGCTTAGCCATAAAAATGAATGAAGCCGTGTCTTTTGCGGCAACATAGATGGAGCTGGAGACCATTATCTTAAGTGAAATAACTCAGAAAAAGAAAGTTAAACACTACATGTTCTCCCTTAGGAGATAAATAATGTGTACACATGGACATAAAGAATGGAATAACAGACATTGGAGAATCAGAAGCATGGGAGGGTGGTGAGGGATGAGAAATTACTTAATAGGTACAATGTACACTTTTCAGGGGATGGCTACACTAAAAGCCCAGCCTTTACTTCTACACAATCTAACAAAATTGCACTTGTATCCCTAAACCTATAAAAAAATTAAATATATATATATTTTATATATATTTATATACATATATATATAAAGCCAGAGGAGAAAGGAAGTGGTTAGATTTGAACAAAATATGGAACAGGAATTGCACGCTGTCCTAAAAACCTTGTCTTTGAAGAGTATGCTGCTCTGAGCCAGCTACACCTCCTAAATTGAGATGTTTTCTCACTCCTTAACTCTTGCATCTTCTAGACTTCTTTTTTTCCAAAGCCTTTTACTTGGTGCATTACATATGCGACATGTACCACACAATCTAGCACTTGATTAGATTCTGACTTGTATTGTTTGCTGATTGTTCACGTTTATGTGATTTATTTTCTCAACTAGATTGTAAATTAGATGAGGCCTATCATTTCCATGATTCCTTTAGTCAGGGAATATTTTAAGAAGGAGGCTATATTTGTACCTACTCTTCAAGAAGGAATAAGAATTTGTACGGAGATTGGAAGTGAGTATTTTAGAGAGCATGAAACACAGCATCAATGGGGAATGTGGCATGTGGGGAAGAATACAAGGAGCCCAGTGTCACTGGAGCTGAGCTGTGTGGAGTATGGGATGGGGAGACAGGGCTGTCTGGCAGATGGAGGCCAGGTCAGGAAACCTCCCACCTTGAGTCACATTCAAAGTCTTAGTAATATTGAAAAAGTATAGAGGGTCTGAGAAGAATTTAAAGTGAAAGAATGGCATAATCAGGTAACAAACATCACATTACAAATGATACTGTTAGCAATATGAAATAGACTGTGTGTGTGTGTGTGTGTGTGTGTGTTTTAGAGGTGATAAGAACAGTCATTATGGCCTAGTGATTAAGAACATGCTGTGTTCAAAATGTAGTAACTGGATGGGTACGGTGGCTCAAGGAGCTAATCCCAGCACCTTGGGAGACTGAGGTAGGAGTACTGCTTGATGCCAGGAGCTGGAGACCAGCCTGGGCAACATAGTGAGACCCCCATCTCTACAAAAAAAAGAAAAAGAAAAGGAAAAAATTGTCCAGGCATGGCGGCACATTCCTGTAATCCCAGCTGTGCAGGAGGATTCCCTAAGCCCACGAGTTCCAGGTTACAGTGAGCTATAATCCTGGGCATCAGAGCGAGATGTTATCTCTAAAAAAATTTAAAAATTACTAAATATATTATCTCAGACAAGTTATTTTATCTTTAAAAGTCTGCTTTCTTATCCAGAGATTAGTCCCTACCATGTTGGGTTGTTTGACAATGAAATGAGATCATGCATTTAAAGTGGACAACACGTGCCTGGTATCTAGTTATGATTCCTAGAGGCACAGACCATTCCATTTTTATTCACTTGACATTTATTGGTTACTACTTTGTTTTTCCAACCAACTCTAGATGAGAAATAATGAGTAGACTCGAGGGCTTAGGACAGCTGGAACAGAACCAGGAGACCCATGATACTATTCCTAATCAGCTTTGGGAGTAGAGCCGAGAGTGGACACTGGGAATTTGCCATGGCACCAGTCCCATCCCCAGCGACACTCAGCAGCCTCTGTGTGGAAAAACAGAAGGACAATGGAATCAGTCCTTGGTGTATATTGTCCACAGTGAGTGAGGTAGAAAGATCATACAGCAAGGGACCTGAGGGGGCTAAAAAAAAGAAATGTTTGACCTGCTGTCTCTCCTAGGCTGGCAAGGGAGGAATTGAAGACCACCGGGAATGGATAGAATGGGAGAAGAGGGCAGAGCTGAGGAACCAGTGAATGGAATAAACTATCATGAGAACCATCAGAGGGCAGGAAAAGTGGGAGTGAGGGAACAAGAAAACTTATGAGACAGAAATTTGAAGGTATAATGTTAAAAATTTTCAATTTTTGTTACAGTGCCCAGTGCACTGCATGTAATAATAGCTATTCAATAATTGTTGAATTAAAGTCACATGTATTGATTTGATTTGACTTCATGCTCAGTACAGGGAAAGACTATTTGGCTGATACCTTACAAACCAACACTCTTATCTGCCAAAACTTAATCCAGAAATAAGCTGGTGCAGTGGTGCACATCTATAATTCCAGCACTTTGGGAGGCTGAGATCACTTGTGCCCAGGAGTTCAAGTCTGCAGTGAGCCATGATTATGCCAGTGCACTGCAGCCTGGGTGACAGAGCAAGACCCTGTCTCTAAAATAAATAAAATTTAAAACAAACAAAAATACTTTAATCCAGAAACAATGAATGTCATCATACTTCCTTCTCTATCACAGCAAAAAAATATTTCAGAAGGTTGACTGGATGTGGATTTGTTTGTTTAAAATTTAAGACTGGGTATAGAATTCTAAAAGATAATAAAAACCAGTTCCAAAATGAAAAAAGTTAGAAGGGTCAGATTCCTAGATGTGTAAAGAGTCAGAATAAGGCACTTTAAAAATGATGGGAAGACGGAAGCAGGAGGAAGGGGCAGTGTTTGAGGAATTACAAATCTAATTCCCAGTAACAGCAACTATTGCAGAGGTCAGGGCAGGCCAAACTCACTGAAGGAGAAAGACTCTGTAAGGTGTTGAAAACAGCCGATTACAGAGATTGTCCTCCTCACTTCCTACATGGTATCTGACCACTGCTCTCCCATGCAGGCATTGATGATAGTTTTCAAAGAGTGTATGTATAGTCTGAATTAGCGTGCATACTGTATCCAAGCCAATAAATACTTAAATGGGTAGAAAACTGTATGAGGATAACTTAGCCAGTTCTGCTGGGGCCGCTTCAGAGGCTGACTCACATTGGCCCCGCTTGGATGTAGACCACAGCGGTGGAGGTTCTGTATGCTTGCAGTTACCCACTGGGCAGGAGGGTCCCCTTTACTTGGATGAGTAAGTTTTGTGGGCCTGCCCTGGTTCTGCTGCATGTGACCACAGAGTCTCACCCTCTGAGCCGGGAGCCAGGCCTGACTAGACCTACAAGGCCATTAGGCAGCTGCTGTGTGTGTCTTTCCCTGGGGTTCCATGGACTCTGAACTGGCTCCTCTCTTGCCTGCACACACACTCCCTCTGTAGGGCCCATGGCTAACGCTGCCCCACAGTTCAGTAGCATCAACTCTGGCTTCCAGTGGGGCCGACGTGGGCCCTTCCTTTACTTGACCTTGAAGATAAGCTCACCAGTGTCCAGTGATTCTAGGAGCATCCCCACCTGAATTTCCCAAAGTGAGCATCTCATTAGCTCAGTGAAGGCTCTGCATGGATGCCCCTGAATCCAGTCTTCCATCAGCTCAGAGAATGTGGTGATCGCCTTCAACAGTCCTGGCCACAGTGTCATTAGGAGATGCTGTGAGTAGGGAAGAAATTCCCAAAAGCAGGTGTCAGCTGAACAGCTACCACAAACGGGCTTAGTATCTGCACTTTTGGGGTCTCAGCACTCAGGAAAGTAGATTTGTACAGCAAACTTGGTGAGAACAGCAACAACATTTAAAGAAAGAGACTTTATAAGAGAAAATTTGATTCAGGTAAATATATGTATATGCGTGTATGTATATATAAAGTCTGGCTGTAAAACAAGTTGTCTAGAATGTGCCAGAACATGTTCACAAGACTACTCAGCTAGTCATGAGCAGTCTGGACAAAAATAACTTGGCTTCATCAGAGGCTATTTCCACTGCTTCTTTTCAAGTTGTGTTGTCATATTGTTTTGATTGTCATTGTTTTTATGTTTTTTCCATCTTCCATCACGGCTGTCTTTAGGTACCATTAAACGGCTTTATTCTGTCATCATTGCTTCTTTCTCCTAGATTTATCAGTAGTTTGCAAGTTTTTCCCAACTTTTTTTGGAGTAAACACTGATGGGTTTTTCTCTTCTCTGTGAATATTCCGCCCCCATCAATTGTAAGACAGGCAGTCCCCCTGCTGCGGCACCTCCTGAAGGGCACTGGTCCATGGCCGGTCAAGGTAACCACATTCTCCTAGCTGGCTCCCAGGGGAATTCATCTGTCCATTTAGCCGAGATAACCAACCCTCTCCTGGAAATCCAAATAAGAACAATTCCATAGGAAGCATATCTCCGAGGTCTCGTAGAGTCAGCACAGGCACCTTTGAACTCTGACAGTCCAAAATAACATTAGGAGATTTTATCGTTTACTGCCTGGATTATCTTCACATAAAAATCACTTCCTAAGTCCTACGACATTTTGCTCAGCCACCAATATAAATGATGACCTATTAATCATTTCTCAAAGAACACTAGCTTCCACCTTTTTATTCTCAAAAACTGTTATGAAACCACTTTTTAAAAGCTTTGTATGGAGACGCAGGTGATTGTAATTGTGCTGCCTACTGTGACCAAATTGGAGAAGATTTCAGTTGAGTCGTTGGGTTTTTTTTTTTTTTTTTTTTTAACAATACCATATCTTTTGAAAAGGAAATGCCTCTGAAGGCATTTATTTGTAGGAGCAGACTGATTGACAGAGGTATTCACAGACGAAATCAAACTGCAGATGATTAGGATAGCAATCAATGTTAATGAAAAGCCAAAATACATTCTGCACCTATAAAATGGCTCAGCATTGTACTTTGCGTAATATAATTGGTATATTTCAGAATGTGCTTATTCAAAGGTGCTCTAATAGTACTTGTATAATTTTAAGTATACAACACATGAAAATCTTCAAGTAAGGAAGCCTGGAAAAGTGAAAGAATATGACATTCAGTTATCCTCTGCAGGTACAATTTCAGATGGTCAGAAAATATCCAAACGGTAGGCATTTGGACAACGTTAACTCACATTCTCACCTCTGTTAAGTTTTCTGTTTACTTTTTTTTTTTTTTTTTTTTTTTTTGATATGGAGTCTCACTCACCCTGTCGCCCAGGCTGCAGTGCAGTGGCCACGATCTCGGCTCACTGCAAGCTCCGCCTCCTGGGTTCACACCGTTTTCCTGCCTCAGCCTCCCAAGTAGCTGGGACTACTGGCGCCCGCCACCACACCTGGCTAATTTTTTGTATTTTTAGTAGAGACAGGGTTTCACCATGTTAGCCAGGATGGTCTCGATCTCCTGACCTCATGATCCGCCCACCTCGGCCTCCCAAAGTGCTGGGATTACAGCGTGAGCCACCGAGCCTGGCCGTTTTCTGTTTACTTTTACCCAAAAGTGCCATGGTTTCATTTTTTAGTAGTAAGAACCATTTTCTGATTTTAAAAAGAATAATTTAAAATCATCAGTCTGTTGGGCATTCATCATTCTCGATCTCTGTAGAATTGGGATTTATTATAAGTAAATGGGAAAATTAATTTTGTTCTGTCTAAAAAAAAAATGTCATGTATGTGTTCAGACTGTGGTTGGAGCATACATGTGTGGGCAAGGAGGCCTGAATCAGGAGACACTGCCGTAGCTTGCCAGGACATTGTCCCCCTCTCTTGGCATACTCCTCCTTTTCTTCCAGTCTTCTCTCATAAACTGCTCTTGCAAGAAATCATTGCTTCTTTGAGATCTTTCTGTGCCTCCCCACTCCCACATGTATTCTCTAACTACAGGTAGAGAAATCTTTAGTACAAGTGTGACCATGCCATTGTCTTGTTTAAATTCCTCTAATGGACTCCCACCACCTGCAAATACAGTGCTACATCCTGACATAGCTTCACCAGGGATCTCAAGATTTTGCTTGGACTACCTGTTTCACTTAGGAACAGGTGCAGATGCACAGTTTAGTGCACAAAATTACAGAAAGCAAAACAACTGTAAGCTATTTTGTCTCCTCTCTCCATACATATTCCCTCTGCAGAGCCCTTGGCTAAAGTTGCCACGTGGTTCAATAGCATGGGACTCTGGCTTCCTATGGGGCCAACACAGGCCCTTCCTTTACTTGATAAGGAAACAAGATAAAGGTCTGTTTTTCTCTCAACTAAACAAAATGCAGAGGTGCACATCCAGGGCTGGTATGGCACCCCACTGTAGGTCAGAACCTTTATCTTTTGGTTCTCTAATCCTCAAACTGTAATTTCCACCTCAAGGTAAAGATCACTATTCACCCAGCCCCAACAGCTGCTTTTCTTTACCCAGAAAGGGTAAAGAAAGGTATGCCCCTCACTTTAGAGATGTTTTCCAGAAATTGCACATGCCATTTCAAATTAGATTCCGTTAGCCGGCATTAGTCACCCAGGCACATCTAGGCAGACTGAAAAATGTAGTCATTGTTCAGGGCTGTTTGTACTTTTCAACAAGAGAATCCTTTCTTTCTCTTTAGTGGAATGTTATAACCCAGCATGGACAAGCTTCAGGCAGGTGGAGGGATGCCAAAAAGGTGACTTGAGAGATAGAGAGTAGAAGGATGATCATTTAGAGGCTGGGAAGGGTAGTTAAGGGGGTGCTGCTGAGGTGGGAGAGTGGGGAAGATTAATGGGTACAAAAAAAATAGATGCAAGGCCAAATGAATGATAAGCTCTAGTATTTGATAGCACAACAGGGTGACTATAGTCAATAATAATCTAATTGCACTTTTAAAGACAACCATAAGAGTATAATTGGATTGTTTGTAACAAAAAGGATAAATGTTTGAGGTGATGAATATTCCATTTACCTTGATGTGACTATTAAACATTATATGCCTGTATCAAAATATCTCATGTACCCCAGAAATATATACATGACTAGGTACCCACAAAAATTCAAAAAAAAAATTTAAGACAGCTTGACCCTGAAAAGATTCATGGAGATTTCCTCTTCCTGATATCTCCTCAAACAAGAACACAGTAGCCCCCGTTCTCCTGGGCAGGGTCCACCACTGTCTTTCTAAAGTAAGTCGTGATTGCCTGCCTGTCCATCCTCATGGGGTAAGACAGGGGAGGACCTTCAGTATGCTCCTATTTCTGCATGTAAAGAAAAATCAAGAAAAGCAGCTCTAAATAAAGACAGGCACAGAAATCAAAATGGAATAAGGACTTGCCAGCTTTGCAAGACTCTTTCCCCTTTGTCAGCGTCTTCTAATGTGTGGTGTGTTTGTGTTTTCCTTGGGTCTAATAAATTACCTACCTTGAAAATTTCCTTTACAATGCTGGATTATTCTTGCTTTGGTCATCATCTGGACAGTAATAATTCTGCTCCAGGTGTGGGAACTCTGGAAAAACTGTGCATCTCACACTCTGAGCTTGTCTCATGGTCACAAACAGCGTCAACAAATTATCCAAGCCAAAAAATCAGGAGTCATGGCACAATGGTAAAATTGAACTTAGAAGAATAATAAAACAGAATGTTGAAGTCACAGTGAACAAGAAAAAATTAGAGATAATCACTGGTAGTCATAGAAACCCTCATGAAGACATGTTGACCACAGTCCCCATCCTTGCTCAAAGAACAAGGCCTGAAAGGCAATTTCCCTATTTCCAGAAATTGTTATCATCAAAGTCTAATTAAGAGGTTGGCATCCTCTTTTTTCAAGAATGCATAGAAGAATGAGAATTGTTATTTATCTCTTTTCACGTTTTTTCATGACTAGGTCATGAAATGCATACACTGAATCCCTAGTGGCCAAAGGGCTTAGACATGGCTCTCACAATATATCATAAGCCCTCTGGCCACTAGGGATTCACTGTAGGCATTTGGTCATCTTTGCAGCAGCAGACAAGGAAGGGATGTTCAATTAATGCTTTCTAATGACGCTGTTGGTCACACCATAGGTGGGAGCAAGTGGTGCCCATGGATACAACTTATAAACATTAATTAGGAGGGGGGGAAAAAAGAGATAAATGTGCTGGAAAGGGAGTTTAAGAGTAAGGCAAGAGGAACATGAAGAATGAGAGAAAGAAGAGCAGGACCTCCACAGTAGGTGCTATTGCCAGTGGCCTTAGGATTTTAGATCATTTTCCCTTGCTCACCAGGAAGTCGCAGAATGTGTTCTCTTTTATGATCACAAACTGCCGTATTTTCGTTTTAAAATGACAAGATAGAAGAGAGTGTAAGATTTGTTATAGAAAGGGCCAAGGTATTAAGTTGTGTTTTTGGCCTTGACCAGAAAGATAGATTTAGCATTTAGAAATGTTTATTGCCATTTTATGACCTTATTTTCCCACATCACAGAGAAAACAGATCAAGATCTCAATATCTCTTTTACAAATATAAGTAAGGAAGGAGGAACGTTAGCTTATTTATTCTGGATGCAATTTGTTACCCTCCAAGAAAATAGAGGTGCTTGTCCTGTGCTGAAAATAGCCCAGTTAAATTTTAGTAAAAAATCACACTGTGTATGATTAATTTACAGAAATTATCATCGGTTACATCACTTAACTTAAATCATCATTAGTGGCCTTAAACAACTCTTCGTTTGCTCTGCTTGTCCTCAGGTAACATCATCTTGCATGGAATGTTGCTCACATATTAAAGATAATTAAATACTGAATACCTGATTAAAATAATCTTGTATATTTTGGAATAAACATGTATAATTCATGTTTTCAGCTCTTGCCAGTTTCACATTTTATTTAGCAGAAAATATCTACCCAAGACTCAACTGCTTGAGAAGGAAAGTTCGAAATATTATCCCGTATTATTTTATATATTGAGATTCTACTATATGTGATCATAAAACTTAGTATGTGTCTCTAATCCTAATAGAATCTTGTTTTTGCTTTTTACGTCTATATTTGAAAGGCAAAAATGTCCTCAGTGGAACCTGGTTTATAGAGGGAGACTTTCTTATGCAATGGATTTTTTGCATCTAAGTTAGTTTGTGCCACAGTTTTGCTAAAAACACATACTTCACCCTCTTACATTCTTCCTTGCCACAGCCTACTTTTAGGACCATAACTTCATACAAAGCAGTCCCAAGGTGTTCTGTTTCATTAGTCTCTCACCAGTGGACATGTTTTTACCTATTGGTTCTTCCTTATCCACCGGTATCATAAGTCCTGAATACCTTTGTTGTCCTTTCAAAAGTCAGTTTCTCTCTCTCCTCCAGGCAGATTGCCCTCTGTCTAAGCATCCTGTAGTCAGCAGGTCAGGCAAACTCCCCAGACTACTTCCAGACAGGTAGAACAGCAGAAGGTATGATATTGTCCAGTGAGGTGCAGAGTTAGAAGTCAAAGGTATACAGGTCAGAGGAGGTGTTCACCAGCCTGCTTCCTGCATTGCTCTGAAAACTACTAGTCTTTGGAATGGTCACCCCGATGGAGTGGTCCCCCCAACTATTGGGTATGTTTCCTTGGCCGCACCCAGCCTGGCCTTGGCCACACAGTCATGTTTTCATTAAACAGATGCTACCTGAATCACAACATGAACCACTTTGGGAAATGTTGCATTAATGCATTAAGTTATTGAGTAAATATTCTACTAAGTTGATTCCCACTATCCACTAGGATAACACTTTACTAAATACTGGGTGGGTGAAACATAGTCCCTACCCTTAAGGACCTCACAATTTAGTAGACTAACCAATTTTGAGTGACTGTACTGATTAAAACCTTTCAGCATTATCCCTGAATGGTCAGTCCAGAAACTGGGAGACAGGAGGAAGAAAGAAGCTTCACAAAGCATGGATAGAGATTGCCAACATTGTCATGAGCTCCTAGATGCAGTATGTCTCATGGAATAGACAAGACCTAGCCTCTCAAAAATCTTTTTTCATGAGGCCTAGTGTGGGTGTTTTATATGTTTGTTTGTTTTGTTTGTTTGTTTGTTTTTGAGATGGAATCTTGCTCTGTCACCCAGGTTGGAGTGCAGTGGCATGATCTTGGCTCGCTGCAACCTCCACCTCCCGGATTCAAGCAATTCTCCTGCCTCAGCCTCTCAAGTAGCTGGGATTACAGGCTCCCGCCACTATGCCCAGCTAATTGTTGTATTTTTAGTAGAGATGAGGTTTCACTATGTTGGCTAGGCTGGTCTTGAACTCCTGACTTCAGGTGAGACGCCTGCCTCAGCCCCCCAAAGTGCCGGGATTACAGGCGTGAGCCACCGCGCCCAGCCCTATGTTTTGTTTCTTAATTAAACCATTTTTCTATCTCTCTAGGAATATCTGAAATGACATTAGTGATATTTTAGAGAGTCACGTTGGCTTTCCAAGATGATTCTTTATATGGCAATTTTTGTATTGTAGGAAGTCTTGAAAGAAAATCAGGCTGTCAGAAGGAACTTGGTCAGGCACTGACTCTAACACTGTTTTAGAGTCCAAAGAAAATACTCTGCCCTGGTGGAGCAGCAGCCTCTGTTAGTTACTAAAGCTCCGGAAGATCCAAGCTTGGAAATGGACTGAGATACCCTACATGGGATATGCATGAGTGACTTTTTCCTGAGGCTGAGCTATTAGGTCTGGGGTCCTTCACTCATGTCCCCAAGAACTTTTCAAGGGCCATCCTTTGGTCATTTTGCCATCGTCTATTAACTTTTTTTTTTTGAGACAGGGTCTCATTCTGTCACCCAGGCTGAAGTGTAGCATTCACAACTCACTGCAGCCTCAACCTCCTGGGCTCAAGCAATCCTCTCCCCACTTGAGTAGCTGGCACTAGAGGCATGCGCCACCACTCCCAGCTAATTTTTTTTTTTTTTTTTTTTTTGTGGAGACTGGGTCCCACTATTTTTCCCAGCTTGTCTCAGACTCCTGGGCTCAAGCAATTCTCCAACGTTGACCTCCCAAAGTGCTGGGATTATAGGCATGAGCCACCACACCTGGTCTTGTGCATAAATCTTCAACCAGAAACCTTAAACTAGGAAGAAGAGATACATGATCCTCAAATTAGCCAAGTCACGCTTACTTGTTCTCTCAGTTTGTTTAGAGAAAGCTCTTGACCCTCGATTGACAGAAACACCTGGGCAGATTTTCCTCTACATTTCTGATTTATTTGCCATATCTTTACTTTTTCCCGTTCTGAGTAACCTGGGGGGATTGTTTGTGTGGTGCAGTTGTTCCTACAGAATTCAAAAAGAAAAGTATGCAACAGAAGACAGATATATCCTAAAGATATGAGGTGCCATTGGCTTCTGTTAGTCATCCTGTTGTTGTTTTTTTTGTTTGTTTGTTTGTTTTGTTTTGTTTTGAGACAGAGTCTTGCTCTGTCACCCAGGCTGGAGTGCGGTGGCATGATCTCGGCTCACTGCAAGCTCTGCCTCCTGGATTCATGCCATTCTCCTGCCTCAGCCTCCCAAGTAGCTGGGACCACAGGCACCCGCCACCTCGCCTGGCTAATTTTTTGTAGAGACTGGGTTTCACCGTGTTAGCCAGGATGGTCTTGATCTCCTGACCTCGTGATCCACCCGCCTCGGCCTCCCAAAGTGCTGAGATTACAGGTGTGAGCCACCACGCCCAGCTCATCTTGTTTTTTAACTCACATTTTCATTCACATTTATGGAGTGCTATTATTATGTGCTTACATGGCTGAATCGACACTAGGTGGGGGTACATAAGGTGACTAATAGACTGGGTGGCAAGGAATGTAAGCTGGAAGAGAGATCCTGAAGCAAGCAACTCTGTAGGTTCTGGGGAGTGAATTTCAGATGTGGTGGAAACAGAAGACAGGAACTAATTCTCTCTGCTAGGAGAACCAGCAAAGGTCTCCCAGAGGAACGGAGCCCCTCTCTGGTTCTATCTTTAACGATTAACATGTAGAGACTAGCCTGACCAACATGGTGAAACCTCATAAATACAAAAATTAGCCAGCCATGGTAGCAGGCTCCTGTAATCCCAGCTACTCTAGAGGCTGGGGCAGGGGAATCACTTGAACCTGGGAGACAGAGGTTGCAGTGAGCCGAGATCGTGCCATTGCACTGTAGCCTGGGCAACAGAGCAAAAACTCCGTCTCAAAAAAAGAAAAAGAAACAAAAAGTAAGACCCAAGAATCAAGAGAAAGATACATCCAGTTATTGTGGTCATAGAGGGGAGGAGAGTTATTCTTTCAAATAATTTAAAAACAATTTGCCTTTTTAAAAATATAGTTTCCTTTTCCTAGTTTTCTGTTTTCTTTTTTCTTTTATTTTTTGTTTTTTGTTTTCTGAGACGGAGTCTTCCTCTGTTCCCCAGGCTGGAGTGCAGTGGGGCCATCTCGGCTCACTGCAAGCTCCACCTCGCGGGTTCAAGCAATTCTCCTGCCTCAGCCTCACCAGTAGCTACGATTACAGGCACCCACCACCATGCCCAGCTAATTTTTGTATTTTAGTAGAGACAGGGTTTCACCATGTTGGCCAGGCTGGTCTCAAACTCCTGACCTCAGGTGATCCACCCGCCTCGGCCTCCCAAAGTGTGGGGAATACAGGCATGAGCCACCGCGCCCGGCCTCCATTTTCTGGTTTTCTAGCTTTACCTCCCCCTTCTCTCCCTACAGGCTTCGGAGTCAGCTTTCCTGCCCCACAGAGGTGACAAAGCTCTTCCAATAATGCATTCAAGCTGGTTTTAGGGACACTGATAAGTTCTGCCAAAAATGAACACAGTCGCAGATGGCACCCTCAAAAGATCAATACCAGGCCTGCAGGGTTGCTCACGCCTGTAATCCCAGCGCTTAAGGGAGGCCAAAGTGGGAGGATAGCTTGAGCCCAGGAGTTCGAGACCAAGTCTGGGCAATATAGTGAGACCTTGTCTCTACGAAAAATTAGCCAAGCGTGGTGGTGCCTGCCTGTAGTCCTAGCTACTCAGTAGGCTGTTGTGGAAGGATGGCTTGAGCCCAGGATGTGGAGGCTGCAGGAAGCAGAGATGGTGCCTCTGCACTCCAGCCTGGGCAACAAAGCAAGACCCTGTAAAGTGCAATACCTAATTTCCAAGAGAAATATTAACGACTTTGCCCTCTTCTTCATTCCCCCAGATCTCTGCCCGAGACGGGTCTGGAACCTGACTCCCGGGTGTCCATGACCCCGGTGGCTGCTTGCCGTCCGCAATGAAAGGGCTATCGGGCAGCCGCAGCCATCACCACGGGGTCACCTGCGACTCGGCCTGTGACTCGCTGTCGCACCACTCGGACCGCAAGCCCTACCTGCTGAGCCCGGTGGAGCACCACCCCGCGGACCACCCGTACTACACCCAGCGGAACTCCTTCCAAGCTGAGTGCGTGGGCCCCTTCAGCGACCCGCTGGCCAGCAGCACCTTCCCCCGCAGGCACTACACCTCGCAGCAGGAGCTGAAGGACGAGTGCGCCCTGGTGCCCCGCACCCTGGCCACCAAGGCGAACCGCATCCCCGCCAACCTGCTGGACCAGTTCGAGCGGCAGCTGCCACTCAGCCGCGATGGCTATCACACTCTGCAGTACAAGCGCACGGCTGTGGAGCACCGCAGCGACAGCCCCGGCCGCATCCGCCACCTGGTGCACTCGGTCCAGAAGCTCTTCACCAAGTCGCACTCCCTGGAGGGGCCGTCCAAGGGCAGCGTCAACGGGGGCAAGGCCAGCCCCGACGAGGCGCAGGCGGCGCGCTATGGCAAGCGCAGCAAGAGCAAGGAGCGGCGCGCGGAGCCCAAAGCCCGGCCCAGCACCTCCCCGGGTTGGTGGAGCTCGGACGACAACCTGGATGGTGACATGTGCATCTACCACACCCCCTCGGGCGTGATGACCATGGGCAGGTGCCCCGACCGCTCGGCCTCACAGTACTTCATGGAGGCCTACAACACCATCAGCGAGCAGGCGGTGAAGGCCTCCCGGAGCAACAATGACGTCAAGTGCTCCACCTGCGCCAACCTGCCGGTCACCCTGGACACCCCGCTGCTGAAGAAGAGCGCCTGGTCCTCCACGCTCACTGTGAGCCGGGCCCGGGAGGTTTACCAGAAGGCCTCGGTGAACATGGACCAGGCCATGGTGAAATCCGAGTCGTGTCAGCAAGAACGCTCCTGCCAGTACTTGCAGGTACGATTTCTGTCAATGATGGAGGCTTAGAAGTAGTATGTGGCATGCTTGTGTGGGCATTTCTCCTGGTTCTAGTCTTAGCACTACTCTGAATTTTCTATTAAGATATGAACCTGTGCAATTTATTTGGCATCTCTGTGCCGAATTGCTCATGTGGGGAAAATGCAAAGAACCCAGTGTTACCGACCTCATCGGGTTATCTTAAGATACTATATATCCAAGTGCTTTGAAAAGCACGCCTATGGAAAGGCAACGAGTTATTATGGCGTTCCTCTTCTGTCTGAGGGATCATAGGATGGGAAAGAGAGGAAAGGGAAGTCTACAGAGAATTTTAAAATAAGCCCACCTTTCTTTAATTCAAAAGTAAACGATGATCTTTTGAATTATGGAAAGAGTTTCCTTAAATCTATTCAGGGTTGTGGGGTGGTTTTCATTGTGAAATCCTGCCTGAAGCTATGTTAGAACACTGCGATGGTCATCACCAGCACCATCAGTAACTACACCCCACCTGAGCTTCCACCCCAAGGGCACAGCAAATCAGGAAGACACCCTGTGCCCTGAGGAGGTGGGGAGCTAGCCAGTTTGGGGACCTGACAAACACAGCTGCAGAGACCCAGGACAACAGAGAGGAGGAGGAAAAGGAGGAAGGATCAGAGAAGTAAAATACAATTAGTGTCAGGGTGTAAATCCCACACACCTACAGAGCCACGGCAGGCTGCTCTTCCCTGCCACAGTCTCCTTATGTTTTCCTCCAGTGCACTGAAACCAGATGTTACCCGGATAAAAATATAGGAGAGAGGTCTTCTTCTTCCCTACCTCCTTGCTGTAGTATTGTAATTTTTCCCAAGACACATTTTTCCATAAGGAGGACTCTCATCTTTTCCTTTTTCGAAGTGTCTTTTCTTCTCTGTTCTCTCCTGGTAGCCTCATCTTAAAAAAAAAAATTACTGAGCTATAAAAGTATAACATACCCACTCCCATTTTACACTCCCACCTTAAGAAGAAATACAAAGAAAAATTCTTCCTTCGAGGAGTTCATCTTTTTTGCTCCCTTTGAACTCCTCCTGGCAAATCTGGCTCCCTTGGGAATGCCTCCACCAATCCCTGAGAAGACCCCAAGCTGGCAATCCCTGGACAAGGGCAGTGCCAGAGCCTATTCTTGGAGTTCAGAAGAAGCACCAGCACATGGACAGTTTTCACACACAACACACAATAACGTGGTCCGTGTTTCCCACTGAAGGTCGTGTTGCCTAATTTCCCGTAAGGTTGCTACATGTTAATAAGTTATCAAGAACTATAACAATTTCCGAGCTCAAAGAATCATTTAATCCACTTAGCATATGAAGAAGTAGACACCAAGAAAGGTAAATACTTAGTGAGTTAAACCGTTAGCATGTGGCAGAGGTGGGACCAGAACCCAGTCTCTTAACTTGGAGAAATGGCCATTATGAAGGTTGCAACTGAAAGCTCTAGAAACTCTTTAAGAACGTAAAGCTCACCCACCACTGAAAGTAAAGTATTTCGGTAAGGATATCTGTCTTGAAAAAAGTAAGGAGTAAAGAGATAAAAGCCCTAGAGTACCACACATTTTGTCTGCAAAAATTCTATGACCAGTGGCAAAAACAAAACAAATTGAAAAAAAAAAAAAAAAAAAAAAAAACACCTGTACTTAAGTAAGTAATGATGAGATTAGATGAGAAGTATCAGAGTAAAGGATGCTGTGTATGGATCTAGCATAAGCCTTCATTAGTAATGAAATGTTTTCATTATATTTGCCTGTATGCCTACATTCTTCCTATCTTAGGTTCATTTTTCTTTCTTTTTTATACCTTTTTGGAGTCACAATCTCAGGTAGTGGTAAAACGTGGAAGGATAAGGAAAGAAAGAAGGAAAGTGATATTAATTGAAAATCTACTATATACCAGATGCTATAGCAAATGTGTTCACATTTCGTATTTCATTTAATCTTTGTAATAATCCTGAGATTACTGAATGTAATAATACTGTGTTTTTATGAGAGAAGAAACTGACACTTAGAAATATCAAGTGATTTAAAGTCCCACGTTCTGGAGGTTGTACAACTGAGATTTAGACTCAGGTCTGTTTGATGACAAAGCCAAACTCTTTCTAATATGCCCTAGCACAGACCTGAAATCAAAGGCATGAAAAATGGTGACCAAGAAGAAAATAAAATCTTTAAAATAAGCATATTATTATTAAAGTTTTCAGTAAAATCAGAATGAAATCTTAAAGGCTTAAGTATGGGATTTAGTATAGTAGCATTATTGGATCTCCTTCTAAAAGATTTGAGAATTCTATTTTCAAATTATTTGCCTTCTTTAAGCCATTTTTTTAATGAAACATTTGAGGCTTACAGAAAGGTATAAAGAAAAAACAAATAAAACACCCATTTATACATTACCCGTCATACAGAACTAAAACATTCATTACAATGGATCACATACATACTCGTATTAATCCCTTTTACCTCCCTTCTTCCCCAGAGTAATAGCTAATCTGTCTTTGACACCAAAGCACCTTTGTTTTTAATTCTGAAATTATTGAAACGTTGAAAATACTTTAACATATTCTGTCCTACATTGGGCAATAATTAACCAAGCTAGTTCAACCTTTTAAATATAAACTAAACTCCAAGATAATCCTTATTAATAGATGTTGAATTTATTAAATTTCTATTTTATGCAAGGCTTTCAGACTAGGGGAAAAAAATCTATATTTCAATGTGGGGAGGTAGTATGTTAGTAAATGAATTAAATGTAAACCAGTGTACACCTCCCAAACCATGTGCTGAGGCTGAAGAGATGCTGTAAAGAAAGGGAAGAGAGAGCCATACATTCATATGGGATCAGAGGAGAATAGAAAATACCTCCTGAGAAATGGGCTGCTGCTCCCTTCTTGCTTCTAGGAAATGAAAAGAGGATCTGCCATCCCGTGCAAGGTCTGCTGAGGAAGATGGGGTTAGCCCCCGCGCCAGCCGTTCCAAGGGAACACTTTCATCTATAGGCTCATTCTTAGAAGTAAATTTGGGAAAACAGAGAGGGAAAGGGTTTCTTTGGAGTTCTTTTTTTTTTTCTTTTCTTTTTCAGTTCTATTGCCTTAATTGCCAACTAATATTGAAGCTGGATTTATAAATGGATTTAACTTCAGTATTAGAGATTTAGTAGGCAAAGCACTATTCTGCTAGTTCCAAGAGCATTCTAGTCCTTATTTGCCGCTAACTAGTAACATGACCTGGAAACATTCTTTCAGCTCTCTGGACTTCCTTCCTCTGCTAGAAAATGAGGCACTTCCTCCAAAAGATATATGATCTCAGTACGCATTTTCAAACTCTCAAATTACATGTGTCGGAGTACTAATTAGAACTATTGTCAAGAGCTGGAAGTCCCGGGACTCTCATTTCAGAGATGCCTACTATATGTTTTTCAGATGTTATCTAATTTGCTCTTTAAAATTCTAGAGATATTTCACAGTCGAAGAACCTAAGTTTTTGTAAATTAGGTTAAGTAACTTGCCCAAGGACACACAGCTAGTATGTGGCAACATGCTGGGTCAAAACTGATTTCTCTGCCTTCAAAGTCTGTGTTCATTTACTACACCCAATCTCTACCTCCTCCAAATACAAAGCAGAGGAAGGAAGCAGTGTATATCAAATATCTATTATGTGCCAGAAACTGGGTATATCTCATTAAGTACTCAAAACAACTTTGTAGAGTATTATTTACTTTAGTTTTATAGACAACAAAACAGGCACAAATGCTGAAATCATTTGCCCAGGAACACATAAACAGTAAGTGAGGAGCTAGCACTTGATCCCAAATCTGTCCAACTCCATAATATGCTTCAGTAATGGAAATGAGTGCATATTTTTTCTTTTATTACCTGATTTGTTTTGTGGTAAACGTATGTGTGCATCTGACCTCATATGCGTGTGAGAAGTTAACAGGACGCGGATGTGAAATCAGACTAACAATGAAACAACTGATTATGTCCCTAATTTAATTCAAGACTAACAAAGATGAAATTAATAATCACCAATAATAAAGTCTAAATACTAGCAAACGTCTGCTTCTCTCTTTGCAGAATTATCACTTAGAATTAGCTTAATGTAGGTCATTGCCATGATTCTATAGAAAATGAGAAGTCTATAGGTATTTAGCCTCTGCCTGACATTGACTTAGGAATCAAATACTGTAGCTTGAAATCACTGCAAGTCCCAGTTAATACGGTCAATTATATTATGAGTGATATGTGCTCACTGACAAGCTGTCTGTAGTTAATAAAAAAGGGACTCCTTTTTTTCCAATATTGTTATTTTTAAATGTCAAGAATCAGATGTCTGCTGTTTAGAACTATTGTACCGCTGCCAGTGACTGTCTGTATTAGGGTTGGGAGCAGGAACATGGATTTGAAGACATTAAAACTGTTTAATTCTCAGTTGAGATGTGGTTGGCTCTTATACATTTGGAATAAAGCATTTATGGCACATCTCAGGGTAAGTGCTTAATAGTTAAATAAATAAAATAGGAAGAGGTTCAGAGATAGAATAAAAGGTAGTTTTTGTTGTTGTTTTGTTTTTGCTTTTAAAAAGCAGAAATCTTGGTTCCGTTTATGCCTCTTTATGTAAATGTTGGATGTCGAGTGACTGACATGTAAAGCCATTCAGAAGAGCAAGATTTTAGATTTCCAACTGTTAACCTAAAAGAAAAAGCCCTTCAAACCGTGTATTTTGCATTCATTCAGCCGTAGAAACAGGAAAAGGGAAACAAAACGCTCTCTCCCCGGTAGAAGTGGAGAGAGAGAGACAGAGGGAGCGAGAGAGAGAGCAAGACAGACCGAGAAGGAAAGCACTCCCAGAGATGAAATTTTAGGAAAGCAAAATGATCGACCTTTTTAAGGCTGAGTGGGTTTCTTCAGTTTGTGTGCAAGTTTCAAGAAATGGAAGGACTGACCAGGTTTGGGTATAACTCTTTTATTACTTTGTATTTGATAATAGAGTGTTGTTGATTTGGATGGTTTTTGTGGTAGGGAGAGGAAGGGGTAGTATCTGTGATTTTGTTTCTCCTCTAAATAATGGCTAGTGAGACTAAAAGAGCTGACAGACTAATGTATGTACAGATAGTAAAAAAGCAGGTGGAGACATCAGATACCTACAAATCTGTGTCTCCACCAGGGCTTTATAAAATCTTTAAATGACACATGATCTCCTTAGATCTGCTAGGTGCTGTTAGCGGATGTTATATGGCTGGTGATTGAAATATGATCGGTTGTTTTCCAGCGCCAGGATTCTGAATACTTACTGCTCCTTTGCAAAATTAACATTTGTGATGATTGCTCTTTTGGGGGGTGGGGGTCTGCTTAAATAAGGCACCACACAAGATCACTGAGGAAGCGTTCATAAGCATGATTCCAGGATCTTTTAAATACAGGTAAAATTATTTTTTCAATAATCTGTTCAAGATTATTTCCATCTTTGCCCAGTGGGAGCTTTCTTTCCCTGGCTGAGTTTTTCCTCCCTCTTGTGTTAGAACAATTTTAAGTCTCCCAATTCAGTTAAAACTACTTTACATGCAATTTGTGAAAGTGCTGAACGGTTCTGCTACTGACTTTGGCTGCTGGGATGTTTCTTTGCTGCGTTTTTCTGAAATCCCATCCATCACATTCATTGATGATTTTCTTTATTTTTAATTTAATTGCCTTAATAATCCAGCAAGTGAATGTCAAGGTTCCTGAATGGATTTGCTATTGGGTTTGTACAGTCTGCCTGTTTTTCACTGATCTTGTAGAGATGTCCTCTTCATTCATAGAAAGATGAGATTGCTCCAGCCGGTGCTAACTTTGAATGTGGAATCAGTGATCAGCAGCAGAATCCTGTTAATTCTCCTCTCTCTCTCTCTCTCTGATCTCTATTATTCTCACTCTTGTCATGTCCAATTAATAGAGGGAAAAAAACAATTGACAAAACACTGTGAGAAAGCAGGGGTCCAGAAAGACTAAGTGGTAGTAAAGGGAAGATCAAAACTATACAGGAAAGCCTTCTTGGGAGTTGTTAAAGAAACTTTGGTATTCTTGGCCTCCAGTTTCATTGTTTTCTAAAGACATTTTCGGCAACACCAAAATGCTTGGTTAGCCACAGTCCGAGGTTTCTGCCTGTAACACACACTTTCTGATCTCACAGAATTCCAATCTACTAATTAAAGGCATAGCATTAGTTAGCAAAGAGTGAAAGAGAAAAGCTAGCCTTGGATCTCTCAGGGGCCAGGAGATTTCATTTCCCCTTTTTCCATTCTCCTTAGAAGACGGTTTGCTTGATTGCAAATTAAAGACAGTAAATTAAGGTAATCATTCACCATTCTTTAAGAGAACCATTCACCCACAGTCTCTGGCCCACTTGAGATCATGGCATTACACAATTTTACACAGTGATTTGTGAATGGTAGAACACATTGCTCTTTTGTGTCAGGTTTTTTAGGAACTGCTAAAAAATATATGCAATATTGCCAAGCTGACTTTAATTTGTAATTAGATTATGTTTTCCACCACTTTGGTTTTAGGTTCAAAGACAACAATCTGTCTTAGTGGGTTATTGCACAGGGAGAATTTTTTTTCCCATTATTTTGGTAAATTCATATTTATGTGTTTTTCCAAATTCTTAAGTTAAAGCCACCATAGGGAATTACATTAACTTTTTTCAATGACTGATTTATTTATATTCAACCCAGTCTTCTATATTTATAAACTAAAAAGTAATGATATAAAGAATCAATTAATTACTGTTATACAGAGATAAAGGAGAAAATATTGTGTAAAGAAAGGCATAACATTTACTGTTACTTTTGACCAAATTCTTGTTTCTACTGTTTTTATTTTTTATTTTATTTTTATTTTTTTTGTCTTGAAGAGCACGCACGTGATTAAGGAAAGACCTCTTCTGATTCCCTGATCTTTTAAATGTAGGAATATTTAGGACTCTCATTAAAAACTTTTTGTTTCATTTGCTAAAGTCTGGCAATATGCCTGCTTTTTTTCCATTTCTAAGATATATTATGAATTTGCTGAATGTGTAGGTCTTTTTGTGTATATTAGGTCACTATTCTCTATCAACTGGAGTTTCTACTCACTGTTTCACAGAATTAGGAAACTTCCCACAAAAATCAGGCTTGTGATATCACAGAACTGTCTATGAAGCAGCATTACGTGAGCCTGGGGTTACTGCATGCCAGGTGCAAGTGTGCAGGTTTATAGAAACACCTTCTATCCGCATAGGTATCCCTCCAATAGTACTTCTAAAATATGCATTTATACACATGCCATCTTTGGTCTCCGATTCATGAACTCAGATCCATTTGAAGAGTGCCATTTCACAAAGTCCATGGAGGAGGAATGACTATGAAGTGGAGAAACAGGTTTTTCATAGATGTTAGTGGAAAATTCATTACTTTGCTTTTTCACTGATTATATTGAACTTCACTTTGGACCATTAGTGTAGACTAGTTAGGGATGTCCTGCTTCTCTGGTGTAAGAATAAAGAGGTTTTAGTCCCCTTAATAAGGGGGCATCCAACAATCATAAAAGGATATTACTTTTGCTCTCCTTAATTTTTGTAACCACAATTTAATACATGCTTGCAAGATTGTCTAACTCCTCCCTGATTTAATTCTCCGAGACTCTAAAATCATAAGATACATAATTAAAGGACCAGGCAGACTTGGGTTTTCCCCCCTTAAAATGACAGTTTTAGATAATAGAACCTCCTGATCAGAAGGTCATCTGGTATAGCTTCCCATTCACACTAATCTTCCTGCAATGTGGACATTGTATCTTCCTATCTATTTTTCATCTAAAAATCTCCTTATAAAAGAAGGCTTTGAAATTATTTAGTCCAATTTATTTTTTTGAAAAGAGAAAAATCCTAAGGAAATACCTCGATGAGATCAGTCATCTTGTCAGTGGAACCTGGCACTCGCAGGCTCACTGCCTGGCTACAAGTGCTGTTCTGTTCCCTTTATGTTGTACATATTCTATTATCCATTCTCGTAACATCATTTTAAGGCAATGGTGCCAAGGCAGAAGGAAGCAAAGGGAGAAGTGACATTATCTGAAAGTTAGAGTTGAAGCAAGTTTGTGACTCGAAAGTCTCAAAAGAGGCAAAGATTAACTAAATCATGCCTGCAATTATTTATTTTAACTTCCAAAGAAAAGAAATTGGTATGCTTCTCCCTTTATGGATGAGTTTTCCCTGCATCATGGTAAACCATGTAGCAAAGGAGGACGAATGGAGCAGAATACATTAGGATATGTGATCTTTAGGGAATTTGCTCAGAGCCCTAGTTAGATTTTGAAGACAGCATG
The DNA here is from genome assembly GCF_008728515.1 of Papio anubis. Classification (NCBI taxonomy): domain Eukaryota; kingdom Metazoa; phylum Chordata; class Mammalia; order Primates; family Cercopithecidae; genus Papio; species Papio anubis. The sequence goes on from NC_044994.1 coordinate 9,367,383, forward strand.
CATCCTTTCAGCATCTTCCACTCGTTTGAAGTCAGCATCCCTCATCTTACTTCTCTAGGATAAAAATTAACATAGCTGTTACCATATTTGCAAAGGCCACTTTATTTTATATATACATATATATAAAATATGTATGGTGTGACAGGTAGGAATTACATATTGGAACAATGGGACCATGGGACCAAATATATTAAATGGGAGCAACTGCAGCAAATCTGAGAGGAATAGCGCACAGGATATATAAACTAAGAGCTACAAGCTAATCTCTTAGTTATTGCCCCCAACATGTGAAAGGAAGTGATTGGAAATGATTTATCTCTAAAATTGGAAATGCTACATGAAACATTGTAAAGTGGAATCAATATGGGTACACATGGGCACAATAATATCACATGTATACCTGTAGAGAATCATATATATATATGTGGCCACTTGCTCTATCATTGAATATTTACAGGTACAGATTCCTTAATTTTACGTGCACAAGAATCACCTTGAGAGTGTCTGTAAAATGAGGATCTGTGACATCAACCCAGAAGATTCTGATTTCATAGATACGGGATGATTCTGACAGTGATCAATCCCAGAACTGCACTTTAAGTAACCCAATTCTAGAGAACTGTAAGGCTTAATTTCTCACTGTATTTACTGAAGGGGGCAGTAGAGCCTAATAGATGAAATACGGGATCCAGGTGCTCTGACTGCAAGCTTTATTGATGCTGGCTTGCTGCATGACTTTGGGCTCTCTCTACTTAGTACTTCTATTTCTACATCTGTAAAATGGGCATGATGATATGACTGTGTTTGCTTCAGGTCTTAGAAACAAATTAAACTTCAAATTTGAGAAATAAATGAAAAATACAGTGTGAAAATATTCCAAGTTTATAGATCCTCAAACATTAACAAGCTTTATCTCTTTCCCATGTTTCATGTACCATACCACTTTTTCCTTTATATTTTACTTGATCTAGTTTTTATTAAGCTGGAGTTGGGATTAACATATCTGATTTTGGCCGGGCGCGGTGGTTCAAGCCTGTAATCCCAGCACTTTGGGAGGCCGAGACGGGCGGATCACGAGGTCAGGAGATCGAGACCATCCTGGCTAAACACGGTGAAACCGCGTCTCTACTAAAAAATACAAAAAATTAGCCGGGCGCGGTGGCGGGCGCCTGTAGTCCCAGCTACTCGGGAGGCTGAGGCAGGAGAATGGCGTAAACCCGGGAGGCGGAGCTTGCAGTGAGCTGAGATCCGGCCACTGCACTCCAGCCTGGGCGACAGAGCAAGACTCCATCTCAGGAAGAAAAAAAAAAAACATATCTGATTCTGTGGTAAAGAAAAGCCTTTTCCAATGCGGGATGAAAGTAGGTCTTAATCACACTATAGGTGTAAAACTTCACTGTCATGTGTGCCAACTAAACACAGAAAGCTTTCATCTGAAGGCAAAAGTATCACAGAGTCAATCTTTTTCTATTTTCTTTTTTGAAAGACAGTGTTTCCCTTTGTCATCCAGGTTGGAGTCCAGTAGTGTGATCACGGCTTACGGTAGCCCTGACCTCCTGGGCTCAAGCGACCCTCCCACCTCAGCCTCCAGAGTAGCTGGGACTACAGACTCATGTCACTATGCCAGGCTAAGTTTTTATGTAGAGACGGGGTTTCGCTATGTTGCCTAAGATGGTCTTAAACTTTTGGCCTCAAGCGATCTTCCCACCTCGGCCTCCCAAATTGCTGGGATTACAGCTGTGAGCCACTGCACCCAGCCTGGATTAATCTTTTGATAGCTCAGCCTCAGTGGATCAGGTTTCCCCATGGCTTGATACTGGCTGATGGAATATCATTCTGGCTTCTTCAAGCTTAAGTATATTCACACAAAAAAAGAAAAAAAAAAAAAAAACCACAACACACACTTGCTTTTGTTTTCATACCTTAAGTCTGTCAAGCCCCTGCTGCCTTACTCCAGACAGCTCTGATAAGTCAACAGGACAAGCTTAATTAGTAATAATAGTCATGGGAGGTGTCTACAAGGGAACTCTCTCCACCATCATCACCGCTTTAATTGAGTTAGGAGAAGCAGGTTCTCCGTGGAGTATTTCCTCCGTGGCACCTTGATAGGTGCTTTTCCGCCATTGATAGATGACCAAACGCCCTTGGCCATCACTCTTCTTTGCTCATGCCCAAAGTCTCTCAGCCAGATATATCATTCTTGTAATGCTGTAGAAATTCAAAAGAGCGAGTGAACACTGAGCCAGATCTGTCTCATGACCCTCTCCACAGAACCATCAGTTCAAACTTCTTCTGTCAGCCCTGTGACTCTGGGCAGTCTGAAGTCTACCTCACTTGCTTCTCCAGTGTCACCAAAACAATGAAAACAAAACCATTCAGAATTCACAGGAAGTGTTTAATACATTTAATGAAATTATATCTCTTAATTATGAAAACTTGACCGAATAGGCCTGCCATTTTTGGTTATAAAAGTGGAAAATAGTGATGATAGATATCATCCTGTGGGCACTGGAAGACCCTGTTAGGCCACCCCGGGACGTGCAGTTTACACTCTGAATGCCACCTGCCAGTCTAAGCTCCTCTGTGGACGTCCATCTGACTGGCATCCCCTTAGGCAGAAAATAAGTAGGGAGGGAGGCCTTTCTGCAGGACTTCTCCTTTTAAAGTCCCTTAAAGGAACCCAACTACCTGTATTCCTTGGAAATTTTATGTCTTTGTCTTCTCTCCTTAACTAGTAAAAGTTTCGAAGGCTTATCTGTAACTCAAGGGGTGTCGATGAAACTGTCATTTGTTTGCAAATGAAACCTGAGCTTTCTGAAAATGACTCCCCTGCAAAGTCATTCCCCCATAACACTCCTCCAGCCTTCTAGTTGATTTTAGATAATTTCCTGTTCTCCCACCTCTTGGAAGTATTCCATGGCACGCTGAGCAGACACTTTTAGTCAAAAATGCCTATAAATAGCTGATTTTCCTTGCTTACTGCCTTCTCTCTAAGGCTTTCACAAAGGAGGTGAAACGAATCCACCAGAAACAAGAGCTTTCTGTGAGGGGTGTGTGGTGAGGCTTATGAAAAATCAAATCCATAGGCTGAAAATTATCGTGTAGGTGGCTTTGCCATATTTGACTTACGCAATCACTGCATGGAAAAAGCAACATTTTATTTCATGCCAGATGATCTCATGAACTGAACAAGCCATCAAGTGAGACTCATTTGAACTTTCATGCTTCTTTAAAAACATGTACTTTGTTTATGAGGCCAGCATCATCCTGATACCAAAGCCTGGCAGAGACACAACAGGAAAAGAGAATTTTAGACCAATATCCCTGATGAACATTGATGCAAAAATCGTCAATAAAATACTGGCAAACCGAATCCAGCAGCACATCAAAAAGCTTGTCTACCACGATCAAGTGGGCTTCATCCCTGGGTTGCAAGGCTGGTTCAACATATGCAAATCAATAAACGTAATCCAGCATATACACAGAACCAAAGACAAAAACCACATGATTATCTCAATAGATGCAGAAAAGGCCTTTGACAAAACTCAACAGCCCTTCATGCTAAAAACCCTCAATAAATTAGGTATTGATGGGACGTATCTCAAAATAATAAGAGCTATTTATGACAGACCCACAGCCAATATCGTACTGAATGGGCAAAAACTGGAAGCATTCCCCTTGAAAACTGGAACAAGACAGGGATGCCCTCTCTCACCACTCCTATTCAACATGGTGTTGGAAATTCTGGCCAGGGCAATCAGGCAGGAGAAAGAAATAAAGGGTATTCAATTAGGAAAAGAGGAAGTCAAATTGTCCCTGTTTGCAGATGACATGATTCTATATTTAGGAAACCCCATCGTCTCAGCCCAGAATCTCCCTAAGCTAATAAGCAACTTCAGCAAAGTCTCAGGATACAAAATCAATGTGCAAAAATCGCAAGCATTCTTATACAACAATAATAGACTAACAGCCAAATCATGAGTGAACTGCCATTCACAATTGCTTCAAAGAGAATAAAATACCTAGGAATCCAACTTACAAGGGATGTGAAGGACCTCTTCAGGGAGAACTACAAACCACTGCTCAACGAAATAAAAGAGGACACAAACAAATGGAAGAACATTCCATGCTCATGGATAGGAAGAATCAATATCATGAAAATGGCCATACTGCCCAAGGTAATTTATAGATTCAATGCCATCCCCATCAAGCTACCAATGACTTTCTTCACAGAATTGGAAAAAACTACTTTAAAGTTCATATGGAATCAAAAAAGAGCCTGCATTGCCAAGACAATCCTAAGCCAAAAGAACAAAGCTGGAGGAGGCATCACGCTACCTGACTTCAAACTATACTACAAGGCTACGGTAACCAAAACAGAATGGTACTGGTACCAAAACAGAGATATAGACCAATGGAACAGAACAGAGCCCTCAGAAATAACACCACACATCTACAACCATCTGGTCTTTGACAAACCTGACAAAAACAAGAAATGGGGAAAGGATTCCCTATTTAATAAATGGTGCTGAGAAAACTGGCTAGCCATATGTAGAAAGTTGAAACTGGATCCCTTCCTTACACCTTATACGAAAATTAATTCAAGATGGATTAAAGACTTAAATGTTGGACCTGAAACCATAAAAACCCTAGAAGAAAACTTAGGCAATACCATTCAGGACGTAGGCATGGGCAAGGACTTCATGTCTAAAACACCAAAAGCAATGACAACAAAAGCCAAAATTGACAAATGGGATCTAATTAAACTAAAGAGCTTCTGCACAGCAAAAGAAACTACCATCAGAGTGAACAGGCAACCTACAGAATGGGAGAAAAATTTTGCAATCTACTCATCTGACAAAGGGCTAATATCCAGAATCTACAAAGAACTCAAACACATTTACAAGTAAAAAACAAACAACCCCATCGAAAAGTGGGTGAAGGATATGAACAGACACTTCTCAAAAGAAGATACTTATGCAGCCAATGGACACACAAAAAAATGCTCATCATCACTGGCCATCAGAGAAATGCAAATCAAAACCACAATGAGACATCATCTCACACCAGTTAGAATGGTGATCATTAAAAAGTCAGGAAACAACAGGTGCTGGAGAGGATGAGGAGAAATAGGAACACTTTTACACTGTTGGTGGGACTGTAAACTAGTTCAACCATTGAAGAAGACAGAGTGGCAATTCCTTAAGGAACTAGAACTAGAAATGCTATTTGACCCAGCCATCCCATTACTGGGTATGTACCCAAAGGATTATCAATCATGCTGCTATAAAGACACATGCACACGTATGTATATTGCAGCACTATTCACAATAGCAAAGACTTGGAACCAACCCAAATGTCCATCAATGATAGCCTGGATTAAGAAAATGTGGCACATATACACCATGGAATACTATGCAGCCATAAAAAAGGATGAGTTCTTGTCCTTTGTAGGGATATGGATGAAGCTGGAAACCATTATTCTCAGCAAACTATCGCAAGGACAAAAAACCAAACACTGCATGTTCTCACTCATAGGTGGGAATTGAACAGTGGGAACACTTGGACACAGGAAGGGAACGTCACACACTGGGGCCTGTCGTGGGGTGGGGGGAGGGAGGAGGGATAACATTAGGAGATATGCCTAATGTAAATGACGAGTTAATGGGTGCAGCACACCAACACGGCACATGTATACATACGTAACAAACCTGCATGCTGTGCACATGTGCCCTAGTACTTAAAGTATATTTAAAAAAATGTACTTTGACTTTCACACTGCTATAAAAAAAAAATCAAACCCAATTTTTATTTATTAGATTCTATTTGTAAATCTAGATAACCAATTCCTGTAGCCTTTCCATCATGGGAAATTTGAAACTGTTTTCCCTATCCCTATTTCTCCTCCCAACAGCCCTTCTCTCTTGCCTCCGAGGCCCCACCCATCGTCCACATCACAGAGCCCCCAGAGTGGGGCATGACACCTCTGGAAGACTGTGCCCATGGTGGGCAGGACGGTAATTTCTGCCTTCACTGATCTTACTGACACGAGCCTTAGAAACCCATACCAGTGGTTAATTTCATCCCCTCCTCCCTTCCCCACTCCGTGAACCCTCTTTAGCAAGAGAGCTGAGCTCAGCAATACTCTCTCCTCTGCAGGACTCCCTTCTCTCACTTCTTTTCCCTTTCCTTTTATGTAGCTATTTTATTACTTAATTGAGAAGGGATTCCTAGTCCAAGATTGTCAGTTTACAGATGAGAAAACTGAGATCTGGAGAGGCTAAGTGGCATTTCCATGGCCCTTGGTTGTGGAGAGAGGTGGAGAGAAGCAGTGGCGTTCAAAAGTCTTCCTGAGTTCCTCTTATTTTCAAGTTCCTCAATCTCTAGCAAGAGGCAGGCATTTATCTTGATGTTCCTCGCAGTGTTAATAACACTGATTCTAGCCAGGTGTGGTGGCTCACACCTGTAATCCCAGCACTTTGGGAGGCCGAGGCAGGCAGAGCACGAGGTCAGGAGTTCAAGACCAGCATGGCCAACATAGTGAAACCCCGTCTCTACTAAAAATACAAAAAAATTAGCCAGGCTTGGTGGCATGAGCCTGTAGTTTCCAGCTACTTGGGAAGCTGAGGCAGGAGAATCGCTTAAACCCAGAAGGCAGAGGTTACAGTGAGCCAAGATCCAGCCTGGGTGACACAGCAAGACTTTGTCTAAAAAAAAAAATAGAAATAAAATAAAAAATAACACTAACTGCACATTTGATGGATACTCAAGACATTTCCTTCCAGTCCCAGCCCCTGCTCTTTCCACTCTGGTGGCTGGATCTAATTTGCTGTGGCCTACGCCCTGTCTATTGCTAAAGTTTCTAGAAAGAGCATCTCATTATGCCTTTCTTTATTAATTTTCCAAGAACGCACACCATCAATAGAAGCAGGTATCTGGAAGAACTCAAAATATCATTTAGCCCAGTGTATTTTGTACTTTTTAACCATCAAAGTCTGTATTCAAATAAAGCAAAACATGTAAAACAATTTAAAACAGCACTAGTCATATTGACGCAAGAACAAGAGGTTTCAAATATAAATTCTCTCCCCAAGCCACCCCACCCCACTCTGTACCGGGGCTTTCTACGATTTGAAAACTACTGCCCATTCCTTCCCCATTAAGCAATCTAAGCTAAGAAAGATTTTAATGATCCAGGAGGGAAATTTCTGTATCTGTTCTTAATAAGCCCACTCTTAATAAATCAGATCAATCAGAAAGCCCTGATAAGTTCGCAAAAAGATATTGGGATCTCTAGTCTGAGCTTGGAAAGTTCAACATCCCCAGTGTGGTAATTGAATTAGCAGCAGCAGCTGTCCAGGCTGCAGTCCTGGTGCCCTGCCCTTCATTAAAAAGACAACAATTGATCCTGGGACTCCCAGAGTTCCTGATTGACTCAGACTACAAAATCACTTTTGGGCTTCAAGCTCTGATAGACAAATTCTTACATCACCGTCATACCTTTTCTCCAGCTATGACCCAAAAAAAAAAAGGAATTGACTTTTTTAGGAACACACAGGCCCCTCAACTCCTGGGCTAGTGCTCTTTCCACAGCACCATATTGAACATCTTTTTATCTCCATCCTATGCTGGTTCCACTTTTATGTGACAATGACTAAGAATAAGATGAAGATGGGGTAAGGGGAAGAAGGAGAGAGAGAAGAATTATAACTTACTGAGAAGGTTCTATGGACTTGTGCTTACCATACATTGCTCTTACATTGTCTTTATTTCTGGAAGTTTCTGGGGTAGCTGTTCTGACCCCTGTTTTATATGAAAAGGAGGGTATTAAATTTGCTCAAGATTATTCTGCTAGTAAGTGACAAAACAGATTTAAACCCTGGCCTGTCTGATTCCATAATCTGTTCGCTTTCCACCATAACATGCTGCCTCTGCTTTGGAAATATTTCCTTTGGTCTTCTCCTGAAGGATTTTTAAATGGGAATTTCTTTTAATCACAATTAAAAATGAATAATTATGGTTTAAAAAACAGGTTCTACTTCTATGATTAGGTGTAAAACTAAATCTAATTTGGAAAGTAGTCATGTTTGAAAACAAGTAATACATGAGGTTGATTTGCAAAGTGAGCTATATCAAAAGGGTTGTAATAGGACATTATTTCATGTGAGTGGAAATGTATATCTCAACCTATGAAAGAACCTTCACTCAAGGCTCCTTGTGTTTATTTGCTTGTTTGTTTCAACAAGAAACAATATACTGACCCCATGAGACTGCCAGCCTAATTGTAGTTATAACATTGTTAATAATACTATAAGGTTCTTATGGATAAATATGCACTGTCTGCCCGTTTAATATTCTTTGCTTAATTTAATTTTTGAATGTCTGCTTCTGAAATGATTAGGAAGTAAAGTGGGAATCTTCAAACCCAATTAAATTAAACCCAAACCCAAAACCCAGACTGACAGAGATAAGTCAGTGTGATTTTTTATTTTGTCTGTCCTTACTTTTTGGGAGACCAGATGGTTATCTCTCAGCATATTGTGAACCAGAATTCTGCTTGGTGCATGAGCTTCATGTATCGCACAGTGTTAGCTAAATGTTTGGGAGATTTAACCATTTTACTATTTGTCAAATTACTAGTCCAGGTTTGAAGGAAAAGATATGTTTCCCTAAAGATCTACCCTTAGAATGTTGCCTAATTACCTATAAAAGTAAAATTGAATTAGTAAGTCATATACTATCCAAGGTGGAACAGTTACATGAGCCACCTTAGAGGTGGCTGCAGGTATCCAGTGCATAAACGGTGCTGTTAGAGAATATCAGTAGAGTTTATATTAAATCCTTGTAACAGACAACAATGCACAATAGTAAGACTTTGGAAATCTATCAGAATAAAGGTGCCATACTCAGTCATGAACTTAGAAGTCAATGTCGTCTTCACAATCCTCCTTCTTAACTGGTTTAGGGTATTTCCTCATGTACATGTATCACATTGCAGGTAGTTCAGTGTTCTATAGCAAACTCTTGCTTAATGCCCTCTCCTCTTTGTTTAAGCCCAGATGAAGTTAATTTAAAATAAGGGTTAGTTTTAATATGGGCATATTTAAAAGCCTCCATTTCCTTTTGGTTCAGTATTTTATAACATATCGCCATGCATAAGAATGAAATATTAATTATTCACTCAATAGGGACTTCTAAGGAACTGAGAAGTGAAATAATTCCCTAAACTTAAACCATGCCAATTTGATCTCATTTATGTTTTTGAAGATGTTATTAGATTAATAGGTGAATAGAACTGAGCGTTGCATTTCTTCGCGTCAACCCACCGTGAATCTACCCGTTGTAACACGTATTCCCCTCACGTTATTTGTCTGCAAGCATATAATGAAAAATTCTGTTAAATGATTTTATAATACTGTCATTCTCCATGAGTTTTTTATTCAACCAAGATTTCTTCAGCACTTGTTTGACCGAGACTGAACTCTGGGGGCAGTGGCTAGATAAAAGCAGGAAAGGAAAAGTCCAGATAGGTAGCTGACCACTCAGCTCGTAGAAATAAGCAAATGGAGAACAGAATTTATTCCTAGTTGACAAGATAATATGGGATTTTATTTTCGAAAGTACTCAAGTTTCCCAAAGATGGAGGATATGGTCTAGCCTGGAGACCAAGCCCAAGCAATTTAATCTCTGGGCAGCATTTCTCAGGGGAACCAATGGTATCAGGATAGGAAAAGAGCAGGGAGCTGCTTCCCAGAGGGGCCTAGGAGGTTGCAGGCTCCTGAGCCCAGCCACCAGGCAGCTGGCTGCAGAGGTGGTGGGGCTGACCAGGCCCTGGGGAAGAAATCTAGCAAGCAGCACTGCACTGTTGTGAAGGAAAATACTCTCAGATTCACATTGCATCCGTGCACTCAGCATCAGTACCAGTCGGCAGGATGGAATGGCATGGATGCTGTGGATAGCAGTAGCAACACTGTGCACCCGGAGAATTTAGATGCCTCTGGGGCAGCCGTCAGACACCTAAATGCTTCCAGGTGTGAGAAGAGCAGAGCTAGCTAGTTGGGAGATAACCCCAGGGAATAATGAATGGGTTTATTACCAGAACTTAACTTTATCTCCAGATTATAACACCTGAGGATGTAGCTTTTAGATTAGGACAATTTTTCTAAGAGAGGCATCAGATCCCAAGTAAAAGGAAGAATTTCTTGTTATTAAAAATATGTAATGAGAAACTGGATGAACATATAAGGCATAAAGCAAAGGACATTTCCCTATTTGGTGAAATGAGGGCAAATGAGCCCTAGGGCTCCTTTTAAATCAGGTAGTCTAGTTCTCTGCTGTCCCACGTGGTAGCCACTAGCCACATGTGGATCTGTAAATTTCAAGGAATTAAAGTTTTAAAAAATAACAATCCAATTTCTCAGTCACCGTAGCTACATTTCTAGTGGTCAGTAACCATGTTTCCTGTTGTTTATTAATCCTTCAATCGACATTTCTGTCATCACAGAAAGTTGTATTGGATGGCATCGCTCTAGTTGTTTTCTGTCTCTTTTACTCTCTTGACTTCTAGTAGATTGGGGCTTTGCCATAAAAAGGTAATACCCTGTGGTGATGTCCCAGTGATTAGAGGTATCCAAATTGCCTGGTAGATTTCTGTGTGCCCAAAGCAGGGCAGGGAGGCCCAGTGAGGGCGAGGGCTGCCCTGTTTGAATGCCTGTCCTCCATGCCCTCACATTGTGGCATTAAATAAATCATTCCACCATTCAAAACTCCTTTTTCTTCATTTGCAAAAATGCTTCGTAGAGTTGTTTTGAGGAGTCAGTTATGTAACATCCCTAGTTTTCAATAAGTACAACTCACTTCCCATTAGAAACATGGGACTAACATAGGCCTAGAGTTTTGGCGGGATTCTTACCCACCTTTTATTAGTCACTCATGATGTGCCGGCCATTGTGCTGGGCACGCCATGTGCATTGTCTCCCTGGGTCTTCCCACCCATCTGGCGCCGTCCTCTCCACATGCCTGCTCGGTTCCTCCTCTGCGTTTTGTACCTGCCTCACCATTAGCCAAGTAGGCAGCACCTTACATAATATTTCCATTCTCACACTGAGTTTGGGGCGGTAGTTGCTGAAGCTGTCTTTCGGACAGTAATCCTCATCTGTAAGAAACATGTCTGCAAAACTTTTCTTCTCCTCGCATTTACTTGTAAATTACAATGTTTTGGCACCTCTAGGAGCAATATTTGGGTGCAAATGGATTTGGAAGTTGGCGATACATCATCATATCTGCTACAGCCAGTCCTTTGGCTGGTGCTGTTCAGACAGAGCCACTCATCCTTCAACAGGTTCAGTTTACGTGTTACCCGAAAGACTCCTGTCTACCCCACATTGCTTATGCCTTTCACCAAAGGGAAAGAACTTTCCAGAAAGGCCCTTGGAGTGTTCATTATGGAATATCCAGGGTAGTGGTTTAATTGAACCCTGTTACCTGAGACAAGTGAGTCTGAAACCTTTCCAATGCACGTTGAAAAAATGAACATGATTGATTTACAGGTGTCAATGTCTGGCTTCATTTGTTTGCTCACCAGACTTCCAAAGCTGCGTTTTTCATATTGCTGTCTGAAACCAGGCACTCTTTCGCCATCTTTGAGGCCTGGAAGGAGAGAGATCACTTCAGCCCAAAAAATCAGAACAATGCCATTGGTGGCAGGCCCATTGGAAAAGCTTATTGAGGCCGGATTCCCTAATGTGGACTGTCAGAGGAAGATAATGTTTAGGATTGCAACATCAGCAGGATTGTCACCGGTCAGGCTGGGGCAACACAGAAGCAGAACTGATGAGATTGCACGTTTGACTGACTTCTGAAATAATCCTATCTCAAAAAGACCTTTGGGTAGAGTAGAGGGCAGGGTGGCGGGGGAGGTGTTGGGCAGAAAGTCAAATGCAGAAGGGCAGGGCATCTCATCCACCTAATTCGGGTGTTCTCTATCTGAGGCTATGATCTGTGGGACATGCAAGATTGGACTCTACACAATCAGCGAACTCCTGAAATTATATAAAAGTCAAGGGAGTGGGTGAGATGTTCATCTTGCTTAGAAGAAAAATTCTTAGCCTTTATCATGTCCCCAAAAGAAATAAGGAGACACCAACAAGTTTAAATTATGACATTTAAAAAATTATATGCTTTTTCCTTAAAAGCATAAAATTGATGGCTTTTCTTCTTCCTTATGATAACAGTTTATTAGGAACGCCTCTAGAATAATTTGAGGAATATAAAGTTTTTAAAGAATTATTATTGTGGATGAATATTAGCTGAAGTGAACAGATCCTCTGTTGGAATTTGGAGTTCCTATAACAATGTAAAGCCTGTCGTAGGATTTTTTGTAAAGGAGCTTTTCCTGAATAATCGATTCAAGTAATAAAAAATGAGGATCTTCTCTATGTAAGGGTTGAAGTTGATAGGAAATGGGAATTCAAAGACTTCTAAAACAGTTCTTACTCTCAAAAAGTTTATAGTCCAGTGGAACATTAAATAAATAAATACATGGGCAAAGGAAGAAGCCTAAAGATATCTGAACAAAGAACAGGGAAGTTCACAGAAAGAATTTAAACCTGGATTGTAGGTAAGGAAGGATGGAGGATAAGGAATTTTCCTCATTTGAAATACCATATCTCTGAAGCCTTGAAAGTATTCCTATGGAAGTATATCGGGAGAGATTTCTCTTAGCATCTTCTCATTGTTTGTTAATCTCTCAACAATTCAGCCCTATATCCCCCATGTTTAACAAGTACCTGAAAAACACTTAATTTCATCTGCAAAGTCCCTTTTTCCATGAAACATCAAATTCAAGGGCATGACACCAGGAGGTGGAGTTCATGGGAGCCAAAATTCTGTCTACACAATAATTCAACAGTCAACATAGATGGTAAATTAGTGAAGCATTCACTGTCATTGACAGCCATGCAGTTCAAGGGCCATGAAGTTCATTCTGGGAAGAGTAAATACAGCTTTGCTACCAGAAAACTGTCTTCAAATTCTGTGTTTTAGCAATTATACAACATTGAGTGAGATATTTCATGTCTATCTGCCATGGTCTCCTCCTCTGTAATGTGGAGATAGTAAAAATACCTATCATACAGGGTTGTCAAAAGAATTAAATGCGTTAATACATATGGAAGGCACAGACCAATGCTTGGAAAGGGGACATTATATAATGCCTCAATAAATCCTATTATTATTGTGCCTGAAAAAACACAGTGGTAGCAGGGTGAGCTGAAGCAAGAGAACAGATTTAAGAGACATTGCAAAAGTTACTGTTAGAGATCACTGTTTCACTTATCAGGGTTTTGAGCACATGAAACCCTTCAGCATCTGTGTTAACTTCCTATGGCTGCAATAAAAAAATGCCCCCAGTTTAGTGCCTTAACACAATGCAAATTTATTATCATACAGTTCTGCAGGTCAGAAGTCCACAGTGGGTCTCAATGAGCTACGATCAAAACAGCAGTAGGGCTATGTTCCTCCTGGAGGGTCTAGGGAGGACCCCCTTTTCTTGCCTTTGCAAGCTTCTAGAAGCCACCTACATTCCTTGACTCCTGGCCCCTTCCTTCATCTTCAAAGCCAGCAGCTGCATCACCCTGATCTGTGTCTGTGGCCACGTCTCTCTCTCTGACTTTCCTTCTGCTTCTTTGTGATTATATTGTACCCACTTGATAATGCAGGACAATCTCCCCATCTCAAGACCAGTAAATTACTCACATCTGTGAAGACCCTTTTGCTATATAAGGTAACACGCACAGGTTCCATGGATTAAGATATGGGGTGTCTTTGGGGAGCCCTTAATCTGCCTACTACAGAATCTACTATCTAAAACATGAAATATTTTTAAACTTAATACCATTTTTTTAAACTTGGTGTGAAAGATGTGTGAAATTATATATCTAGTGCATATCCACTAAATGAGATCATTGTATATATGCATTGGTCCCTGAATATTTCATGTGTATGGTGACGAAATGAAAAGACCATCCATTTCTGTGTTTTTTAGATAAAAGAATACTCTTCTAAAATAGTTTGGCAGCGTATCCATTCAAATCACTATTTCCAGTCAGAGCACTTGTAGACGGTGTACTCACTTACGTACTCTGCTGTATACAGTCATTTGCTCTTAAATACTGTTAATTTTTGTGTTGCAATTAATTTTTTAGTCCATGTTAAAAATTATCACCTGCTCTAACATCTTGCTTAAAATATACCTATAACCTCATGTATGGAAAAAATCTCTGAAGCATGAAAGTTTTATTGTTCACTCTTCTTGAAATATAAGCATTCAAAAGCTTCATCCACCACTTTTCTTCTTACATTTAAAGTATTAACTCTTAGTGTCATCTAAAAGGAGTGCTCCTTTCTTGTGAGATGGTATGCCCTCTAATGTTTATCAGGTGAAAGCTCATTCAGTAAGCTTTTTAGAGCAGAAGAATCTCATGCCAGACAATTTTTTAGTTTATTAGCTCTATATTCCCCTTTGCCTATGAGTAACATATTTGCTACTTCTTATTTGAAATTTTTATTAGTCTCTTAACTTTGTAGTAAAACACCAATTCTTCATGTCATTTGAAATCCCCTTCCAGTATCTATACATGTAAATGCATACATCTTGCACATTTGCAATCAAGTATTATATATATGTTTGCCTTTTGTTGTATATAATATAATTTTTAATTCAAACACTAGTGAGTGCTAAGTATATTTCAGGTTAAGGGCTCTGTCAAAGGCTGGGAATACAAAGTTGAAAGAACATGACTCTTGCCCTCAAAGAGCTCTCACCAACCTGGGAGGAGAGGGGAACCGATGGTTAAAGTTTTTCAAATAGGGAAAAAAACATGTTTTAAGTATAGAATCACCTGGACTTAGTGATGGAACTACTGAGGTGTCTGGAAAGAGAAAAGTAAAAATGATGAAAAATGTATAGTTTGAAAAATTGGGTGCCTCTCAATACTTCCAACTGAGATAAATAATACTGGAGAAAGAAGACATTTAGATGGAGAAGTTGGTTTTGTTCTCAACCTGCTGAATCTTATGTGCCTGAAGCATATTCAGTTGAAGATGTCCCGTAGGCAAATGTTCATTTATTCAGATACTATTTGGGAAGTTATTATAGTAAACCAGATAAGAAATGATTGTGTTTGAAATAGGATCAAAGCAATAAAGATGGAGAGAAATAAACATACCTCTCTACTGTATCTTGAAGGTATCAAGTTGGTTAAGAATTGGGTGGGATGGATGAGGAAGAGGGAGGAATGAAAGCAACTGGATTTATGATTGTGGAGTTCTGGAAGACATCAGAACTGGAGAAAGGCACTGGGGAGTCATCACATAGGAGGCTGAGAAGAGTTTGAGCGTGAATGAGGTCACACTGGGGCATGTGTAAAGTCAGAAGATGAGACATCACAAGCCAACTTTCTGGGCTACATAACAGGAATCATATGAAAAGCTGTAAGAAATGTCATAAAAACAGGCCAGAAAAGTGTGGGAGCAAAGAGAGAGGAAGAGAATTTCAAGAAACGGAAAGTTTAACAAAGTCAACTACCAAGGAGTGGTCCAGTCAGACAAGGAATGGAAAGCCTGACCGTGAACTTGGCAATTGGGTGGTAACTATTGCACATGCCAAGAGTTTCCTTAAACTGAAAGGGTAAAAGTCATTTTGTATCATTTTGATAAATGTTTATTATTTTCAATAGTAGTCTATCATTTAATGAAAATATGTATCGCTATTAAAGTATGCAAATACACCATGGCTAGTATATTCATTTCTAAATTATTTGTCATTTGAATTTTTAAACAGTTTTTTACCATTATGAATAATACCATAAATGTCATTTTCAATAAAAGGCTAAAACTCTTTTCCTGGTTAGAATTCCCAAATATTATGCACATCCTTCAATTTGAAGAAAGCAATGCAAGTAATTCTTAGCATCTTAAAATAATTTAAATATTCTAACTTAATCTACAGAGGTTTTCGGCTCTTTTTGTTATTTTCAGATGGAGACATCACAAATGTCTGGGTCAATATCTAGCCTAGCATGCACACTTATAAGAGCAAGCACTTTCTTCATACTATATACTGAAGTCCTCCATGGATGTAGCATTATACTAAATAATCAGCTGTATTTCTTTATATAATAAGTTTCTTCTGTTTCAAGTGACTAAGGTAATTTCCCACCTATTAGCTATTTCTGTTGACCTCACTTCACCAGAGTTCCTCAATCTAAGTTTAATTTTAGCAATCACAATTCTCTCATCTAATTAACAAAAAAATTGGGCCATTGCTTCAGTGTCCTGCATTCAACCTTATTTTGACTGGCCATTTTCTAATAATGTCTCACACTCTTTTTTACCCCAGTGCTTATAATTGTAGTTTCTGTTCCATTGAGTTCATTCTCTTTCCCAGCTCTCTTTGCTCTCGTTAATGTTTCTTTCACATTTCTTTTTCTTTTCTTTGTGTTTGCTTAGTAACCTATTCAAATCCTTTACTGTTACAAACTTTTCAATAATTACCTAGTTGTTTATTCAGGAAAAATTCCTGGAAGTAGATGAGCCAGGCCAACAGTCATGCAAAACACTAAATATTACACATAGATTGACTCCTCGCACGTATTACCAGTGACCTCTAGAAAAGTGGCCTGGATTCGCACCCCAAGGGTACTTTCCATTCTTGATGCACTTTGTAGACGATTCTTCTCTATTGTGAATCCAAATCCACTTCTCTTTGAATTCGTCTTGGAGCCATAAAATAAGAATAAATTTTTTGGCCGGGCATGGTGGCTCACGCCTGTAATGCCAGCACTTTGAGAGGCCTAGGCGGGCGCATCATGAGGTCAGGAGTTCCAGACCAGCTTGGCCAACACAGTGAAACCCCGTCTCTGCTAAAAATACAAAAATTAGCCTGGTGTGGTGGCACGTGTCTGTAGTCTCAGCTACTCAGGAGGCCGAGGTGGGAGAATTGCTTGAACCGGGGAGATGGAGGTTGCAGTGAGCTGAGACCGAGACCACGCCATTGCACTCCAGCCTGGATGACAGGGTGAGACTCCATCTCAAATAAATAAATAAATTATTAAAAATCTACCTCCCTTTTATTGATTGTAGAACAGCAGGACATATATCTAATTACTCCTCCACATGGCATTCCTTCACATGTTTAATGCAAGTAGTAATTTGCCACTTAAGTCTTCATTTTTCTGCCATCAGTAGAACTAGTTCCTTCAGCTTTTTTTTTTTAACTTTTATTTTAGGTTAAGGGGTACCTATGCAGGTTTATTACATAGACAAATTGCCTGCCACAGGGGTTTGATGTCCAGATTATTTTGTCACTCAGGTAATAAGCATAATACTCAATAGGCAGCTTTTTGATCTTCACCTTCCTCTCCTTCCCTCCACCCTCAAGTTGGCCCCAGAGTCTGTTGTTCCTTTGTTTGTGTCCATATGTACTTAATGTTTGGCTTAAGTGAGAATATGCAGTATCTGGCTTTCTGTTCCCCTGTTAGTTCACTTAGAATAATGGCCTCTAGCTCCATCCATGTTGCTACAAAGGACATAATTTCATTCTATTTTATGGCTGCATAGTATTCCATGGTGTATATGTACTGCATTTTCTTTATCCAGTCTATTGTTCTTGGGCATTTAGGTTGATTCCATAACTTTGCTATTGTGAATAGTGCCTTCAGCAATTCTTTAAGTACAGGACGTTCAGCATCTCATCTGACAAATTGTATCTCATCCCAAGAAAAGCATCCCTCTTAGCTCATGGTGGTCATAGTGTGAATATTATTACTTCATTTGGGTCGAGACTTCACATGTTCAGTGGAAATCTTTGGCCATGAACTTTTACCAAAGTTCCAGTGTGTCTGGGAATCATGTCAGGCTGCCTCACACTCAGCTAAAATTTCTAGGACCATTTTTTCACATGAAATCATATTGATAGCTTTCCCCACACCGTACTGCACATTCAGGTGGTTTAACACAATCTAGAGTTTTACATGTATCTGCATTAAATATTATTATACAGATATGAGTGCATTCTAGACAAAGGCCGCTGGTTACTGAAGTGCAGCTTGTGCACTACCTAACTCTAGGGAGCTCCACTTATGTTAGTAGTCATCTTAGAGTGATTTATTTATTACTATAATTTTCCAGAAAATTGCAATAGAATCTTGAGGAAAGAACAACTTGTTTCTAAATCACTCATCTGAAAGTGTCATTTGAATTACCAAAAAGAATGTTTTCAAAACAATGACAAAATTGGGGAATGCTAAATCTGAGATCCAGTATTTTAAATATTTCCCCACAATGTACAGTATTTTAATTCTCATAATTGTATCCAATATTTCATTGTTGATGTTGGCAATTTTTAAAAGTTCAGAATAGGGCTAGAAAGAAAGACTGTGCTTCCCACTAGAGACTGTCCTGCTCTTTTTCTTGAAATTGTTTAGATACCGTTAAGGAAAAGTCATTCAACTAGTTATGAATCTCCTATCCAGTCCACATGTTAAAATTGTATTTAAAAGTGCATTACTTTGTTACAGGTGGTATTGGGGGAGGGGTTCATAAACTTAATATACATTTATTGGGGACATTTTATAAAATACCTAAGAACATAAAGAAGATAATAGAAATCCCCCAGACATAATCACTGTTAGCAAGTTTGTGTTGTTGCTATTCTTTGGAAAGACTGATAATATTACTAAACCTCTGAGGAAAGTCACCAAGGAGGGAAAAAGAGAAAGCACAATATAAACAGTAGCAGAAATGAAAAGAGGGCCATGGATATATACACAGTAGATATTAAATCTATCATATGAGAAAAAACAGAAACAAACTTCATACAAATACAGGTTGAATGTCCCTAATTTGAAAATCTCAAATCCAAAATGCTCCAAAATCCAAAACATTTTGAGAGCCAACATGACACTCAAAGGAAATGCTCATTGGAGCATTTTGAATTTCAGATTTTGGGATTGGGGTTGCTGAACCAGTAAGATGTAAACACAACCAGGCGTCATTTAATGATGGGAATACCTTCAGAGAAATGCACCGTAAGGTAACTTGGTTGTTGTGTGAACTTCATAGAGTTTACTGACACATCCTAGATACTAGAGCCTCCTACACCCCTCAACTATGATATAGCCGACTGCTCCTAGACCACAGAATCTTACCGCCTGTCACTGTGCTGAATACTGTAGGCAATTATAACATCATGATAAGTATTTGTGTACCTACACATGGAAAAGATATAAATATGGTGTTATAATCTTATGGGGCTACTGTCTTATATACAATCATCTTTGACCAAAATGTCATTTGGCCCATGACTGTGTTCTAAAATTCGAAAAAATCTGAAATTCAAAACCTTTCTGGTTCCGAGCATTTCAGATAAGGAATAGTCAACGTGTACCTTAAAAATATAAGTGTTCAGTTTCCCGGAAAAATAAAGCATTCAAAACTCAGTAAAAACAGAAACCTTGAATATATCCATAACAACTTAAGAAACTGACATTTTAAAATTTTAGCTTAAAATTTACTCAGAAAAATACCAGACCTTATTAGTTTTATAAAACCTGCAAGAAGAGGTAATCCCTGTCATATAAAAATTCTTCCAGAAATTAGAACAACAACAACAAAAATAGATGCCCAACTAGTTTCAGGATTTAATATAGACTTAAATCAGACAAGGGCCATTTAAGAAAGAGAAATTTAAATGCAATTTCTTTCATGAATCTGACATAAAAATTCTTAATAAACTTAAAAATATAATTAAATAATTAAAAATAATGTAAAATAACATGGCCAGATGACATTTATTTATTAACAAAAAGAAAGATTAATATTAGAAAAGATATTCACATAATTCATAGCACTTAAAGATTAAAGGGAAAAAAGCACATAGGATTGTCTCAATATATGCAGAAAAGGTATTTCCAAATATTCACCAGCCATTAATGATCTAACAAAAAACCTATTATAACAAATTGGGAATAGAAAAAAATTCTTAAAGGGTATATATATGTAGTCAACAGGAACTTCCTGTCATGTTGGATCATTTAAACACTGGCCACTGGTTCTTTCGCCGACATTTCTCTGTTGATTCCTGTTAGTCTATAGCACCTCCTGTAGGATCTTCCCCTAGAAAATATGAGGAAGCAGTTATTACCCAAATCCTGGCAAGCTCAAAGCTGTCTTTTTCCTTGAGTCTTGATACTTGAAGGGGAACGTTATTAGAGAGAAAATCTTTGGTTCCTTCTGCCTTCTAACTTAGTATCTTATGGATCCTGCTCCACTCTGTGCTGAGGTTAGATGTTTCTGTGGATAAATCTGATGTCAACCTCATTTTCTCTTCCTTAACTGATTTTATCTTTTTCCTTGACTGCCTTAAGGATTCTTTTCAAAAATTTTTCTGGGGTATGTCTTTGGATTGATCATTCTAGATGACTTTGCACTGATACAATGGATATCTTTTTAGTAAGTAGATTTAAGGCTTTTTATTTTAGAAAAGTTTTATTGAATTATATTTTAAAGTAATTATTCTATTCCATTGTTTTGGCTTTCTTCTTCCGAGATTATAGCTATGCATATGGTGGCTCTCCTTTGCCTGTATTCGATGTATACCCTTTTCTCTCTAATCCTTCTTTATCCTTTTTGCCTCTGTATAATTTACTTGCATTTTCATTTTTTATCTTTTATGTCCCTTCCTTTACCTTTCTTTCCTTCAATTCTGCCAGTTCCCAATTGACATCCTCCAGCAGTCTATCAGTAACCTCCTGTTTTCTTCTCATTTCTTCCCTGAGTTCTTACAATTCTGCTTTGTGATCTTCTTTTATAGCTATAACTGCTTCATTAATGATTGGTTTAATTAATAACAGAATGTTGGGTTATGCTTTTAATCTTTTTTGTGACAACGTATATTTCAGTTGAGTTTTCATTATTTACAAGAGACTCCTGACTGGTCTTCTTCATGTTTCTTTTATTTTTTTACTTTTAAACCTTTATTTTAGGTTGGGGGTGTATGTGCAGGTTTGTTATATAGGTAAACTCATGTCATAGGCCATATTTCTTATACCTGTATGTGTATTACTTGTATGTTACTCCTATTTGAATGAGTTGGATTTTCCTAGGAAATCAAAAGAGTGTTCCTGTGGAGGGAATGATGAGCAGTAGTTTTCCAAGCATCAAGGGCTTCCTTTGCTGCTGCTGCAATATGAATTTTTTCTTTATAATACAATCCATCTGTATAGTCACACATCATCTGACTCAGAACCAAACCTAGTTCTGTTCTTCCTCAATTATTTCATGGATCACTTAACAGGTCGCCTGTCACATGGGAACACAAATGATGCAGTCACTTTCAGTAACAGTTTTAGAATTTTCCTGACCCTAATGAGATTTGCCATTTACCGTCCACCTGCTGTGTAAATTTCAGTCTTTTCTGCAGCACTTTCCTCTTGGATTAAGGCCTTTACTTTTGGGGAGTGGGTATTCAACAGAGATTTCAGAGTTCTGCTATATCTAGAATCCCTTCGTACCTCCCACTTACCTACCACAGTATTAAGACTTTTCTCCTTGGCTTCCTGCCTGACTCTGACTTCGGAGTTTGAGGATTTTCTGCTGGTTTTGCTGAAAATGTAATTTGTGGGTGTTTCTTTTCATTTCGTTGTATTGTTGTTTTGTTGTTTGGAATAGATTCCAGGAGAAGTGAGAAAATTCAGCTCCTATGAAAACCAGTCCTGTTACCATTTAGTAATCTTTTTCACCTGTTTTTTTTCTTTTTCTATAAAGATGATTTTGTATAAGAGATCTCAGTGTGTGTTTACCTATCAACCAAGTTAATCTTCAAAAATAAAAAATAAAAATAAAGCACAGTCAGCTTAGCATACTACTTCTTTGTAAACCTGGGTTGTTTCTTTAAGCACTTGCAGACTTTCCATTAACAGCCTGCTCTGGGATGATGCTGAGATGTAAAGTCAAGCCTATCGTGCTACTATATACAGAATATGTTTCTCTAAAGCTTCAGAAGTCTTGTCCATCTTCAGTGTTTTGTCACCACCATTTCTTTTAACAATCTTTAAGAATGCCCAGGTTGATTTTGGGGGTCCTATCAAAAGTTCTTTGTGGTATAATTTGTCAAGCACTTAATATTTTTAGGCGTGTCCTCTTTTTAAAAAGAAAAATGTCTTCATTGGGAAACTTAAATTATTAATATAATGCATCTTATAATTTTTTAATCATGACGTTATTCTCAGTAATGGATGTTACTGAAACACCGCCCTGCGCCGGCTAGTTTTTGTATTTTAGTAGAGGCAGGGGTTTCACGGGTTAGCCAGGATGGTCTCGATCTCTGACACCATTGATCCATGCGTCTCGGCCTCTAAAGTGCTGGGATTACAGGCTTGACACAGCGCCGGCCCTTATAATATTTTTAAATCAACATCCCACATGCTCATTTTAATTTCTTTTATTTATTCATTTTTGCGGGGCTGATTCGCTCTGTGGCCCTAGCAATTTAAGAGCTCTGTCATTCATTCATTCAAAAATATTTATTGATACCTGCAATCACTAGGCCCTGGTAGAGGCAAAGGATACCACAATAATCAGAAACAGAGATGATTCCTGCTCTTGTGCTCATTGTTCCGGTGGTGAGATAATATTCTCAAATCAACCACACACAAATGAATGTCACTTTACTACCATGATAAGGTACTGATTATTCTGAGGCTCTGCCCTGGTTCTCTGGCAGTGAAATCAATGCTGCAATCAGGGCTGTCCCTTTTTTCATTGGCAGCAATGATAGTGATTCAACTTTCCACAGGACTCGACCCCATGGGTATAGGGCATGGGAAATGGTGTTTCTTAGCACTCCCCTATCGTCCTAGCACCTGAGATCTTCTGTAGTGTTCTTGATCTCAAAGTGTTTATTTCCTGCCTCCCTCCATGCAAGGCACCCTTCATACTCATTCTATTAGAAGAGTGGCTAGCAGAGACTCAGATTCTCTCCACAGTGAATTTAACAGAGACTCAACCTTAAGTGAGTGTCTTTGGAGATACTAGAAGTGTAGTGACCCATACACCTTTGAGACTTTCTGCTCATATTAAAGCATATCCCACATGATCACTTGGCTCGATACCTACAAAGAGATTAGGTAATCGCATATGACTTGAGATGTTCAGCAAAGCATACCATAGGAAGGCTGACTAGGATGAGGTCGGGAAGGAAATCTAGACAATTAGACAATGAGCCAAGGGAATCATGTCTCAAGTAGAGGAAGAGCGTATGCAAAGGCAGAAAGAAACAAAAGGGTGGCGCGAATCTAGCATGGCTGGATCGCAAAATAGTACAAGATGAGTCTGGAAAGATGCGGGACCGTGTCACAGGAGCCCAGGAGTCCGCGTTTAGCGTTTGAATCTTTATATCCTTGTTATTCTTTGGGGGAGGGCGAGAAGCTATGCCTGCACTTTTGCCTCTGAAACATCCTTTGGATGGGTAGAAGGAGAGGAAGGACAATGGAAGAGGAGAGTCACTTAGAGACAAATATGATATCCAGGTGCAAGAAATGGTTTGAGTGGGACTAGGATGGTGACGAGTGATATTAGGGTAGAGTGGGTGGATTTCAGAATTCAAATCAATATCTTTGGTAATGGCAGGAGAAGGAAGTGTCCAAAAAGAGTACCCAGGTTTCTGACCTGCATAGGCGACAGTGGTTCCATTCTGAAGTACAGAACTCTAGGAGCCCCAATTGCATTTACTGCTGGGGTGGAGATGGGGCAGGAGAGTTTGGTTTTGAAGGTGCTATGTATGTATGCAGCGCGCAGTATCTAAGTGAAGTTGGCAAGTACCTGACTCTCACATGGGAGTTCTGGAACAAAATATAAATGTATGAGTCATCTGCACAGAAGAGGTTTTGCTGGGGTTCAAATTTCTCTTTACCATGCTTCTTCTACCTTTTAAAATTTGAAGATCATGTCCTCTGATAAAAGAAATAGTAGAAAAATAAAGTGTGAGAGATTGATATTTGTCCTTCTCCTCCCTACACTCCTCCTCCTCTTATAGTGCTTTCATTATCATCTGTTCACATTGTACCATCTGGAAAAAGCCTTGGGATTTTCCTTGTTCTATTCATTCAAGCCATCTCTTTAAAAAGAAGTCTTTTGCTTTACAGTCCTTGGCTTTTTTTTTTTTTTTTTTTGAGACAGGGCCTTGCTCCAATAAGTCAGGCTGGGTGCAATGTGTAACGCGATCATGACTCACTGCAGCCTCGGACACCTGGGCTCAAGGATCCTCCCACCTGGCTTTCTAATCAGCTGGGACTACTTACTTTAATTTTGCTTGGTTAATTTTTTTTTATTTTCCTGAGACAGGGTCCCACTATGTTGCTCAGGGTGGTCTCAAACATCTCAGCTTCCCAAAGTGTTGGGATTACAGAAGTGAAACCATGGTGCCTGGCCTTGGCTCTTTTTAAGATTCACAAACCTCATTTCATTCTGGGCTTTAGCCCGGCACAGGGTACCGTGTGAACCTTAATCACTTACCTGTGTTCTTTCGGGTGGCCGTTGTCTCTTATGCTTAAAACAGGTTTTTCATTGGAATGCTAGAATCATCATTGTGCAATTCTTTTGGTTTCTTTCTAGGCTTCTTTTATTCTCATCTGGATCATTTGATAGGATGTTGCTATAATTACATTTTGTGATCCTACCTTCCCTTGAATCTCTGCCCTTTCATGCTATTGATCAAACACAGCTCTCCCCATCTCGTTCTCCTCTGTCCTCTTCCTCTTTCTTTTACTTCCTCCCTTCATCTTTATTCTCTTCTTCCTCTTCCTTCTTGTCCTCCTCTTTTCCTGGTGCTCTCACTCTTGCAGATTTGAGGGATTTGTTTTCTTACTGAGAAAGTTAGCCATGATAAAACACCGGTACAGGTGGTTCTTGAAATCACGTCATTCCCTAGTCCTCAAAGATCATCCACATTTAGGGTCATCTTTCTCTTCCCTAACCTCTCACTATCTGCCTTGTATAGAATGTATTATATATATCATTCATATAATTATAAACATATGACAATGTTCTTTTAGCCAAATTAATAATTTTATACATCTTTTTTTTCCAGAATCAGGATTTATTTTTTCTTAGGCCAGTGCTATCCTGATACCCAAACAAAGAAAAGATATTACAAGAAAAGAAATTTACTGACCTATGCTTCCTCATAAAATAGACATGCAAGCCCTTAACAAATTGAATACATCAATATATTTGAAAGATCATATATCATGAGCAAGCAAATATTAACAGGGATATAAGAAGTTGATTTAATATTCTAAAATAAATGTAATGCATCATGTTAAAATAAGTTTTATTGTGATATTATTTACCCATTTAAAATATACAATTTAATGGTTTGGAGTGTATTCTGGATTGTTGCAGCCATCACCAAGATCTAAGATAAGAATATTTTCTTAGCTCCAATAGGAATCTTCTACCTGTTAGCAGTCACTTCCTAGTCCCCCTATCCCAGGTTTAGGGCAATCCCTGTACTTTTCTGTGGCTGTAGATTCTGCCTTTTCTGGACATTTCATGTCGTAGAGATCTTATGACCTTGATCTTTGAGACTGGCCTCTTTCAATTATCATACTATTTTTAAGATTTATCCATGTTATAGCAGGTATTAATATGTCATTTGTTTTCATTCCAAATAATGTTTTATTGTATGGATATACTACATTTTAATCCTTTCATCAGTTAGTGAGTGAAAGTTCTCTCCACTTTTGACTATTGTGAATAATGATTGCTATGAACATTTGTGTATAAATGTTTGTATGAAGCATTTGTTTTCATTTCTTCTGGTATATCCCTGAAAGCATGGTGCTTTTAGGTCATATGGTGACACTATCCTTAACACTGAAACAAACCAATCATTTTAATTATGATTTTCCTTTATCATTTCTTATTAAATGCACCATGCTTTTATTAATTCAGTAGAGGAAAGTTTTGGCATTTGGTTTTGTATGGTGACAAAGAAATGAAGATTGGAAGTCTTTGCTCTAAACTGAAATTGTTTTGCTCAGTGTCATTATTGTCGCGATACTTATTTGATAACCTACAGTGATCTTACTGAATTGTGGTTTAGATTGCACTCAGTAAGCTGGATTTTTAGTAAATGCTGCTCGCAAAAACTTAAATACTTGGAAGGGCGCTGCAACTAGCTGTTCCTTTGCCCCATCCGAAATGGAACACACACACACACTTTAAATAAGTTTTACTGAGATGTTGCTCTATAAGAGTCAATTTTTAAAAATGGGGAGTGTTTGCCTTGAGATTGAAAACATGTTTAATTCTTTTGAAGAAAGTGAATGAATTATTGAGAAGTATTACTTAATTTTCTCTAGGTGATATCTCAAGGATGGAAATCTATTGTTATTTTACTCCTTAAAATCTGTTTGTTAGCTGACTGATGTTCTATCCCGAATTTGTGCATGTGCACACTTCAACTTGTGTAAGGCATCTGCCTTTCCATCACTAGATCAAACAACCAGACGCGCTTCTTCTAGCAAGCTGCAGGGACCGTTCCCTCATGGGGACTTGCCTTTGACAGAATATCTATTTACCCCTATATGTGCTGCAAAGTGATCAACAGCCCAGAATTTACTGAGATAATGAAGATATTGTGATTTTGCTGGGACAGTGAGCATGCGGACACTATAAGGACAACTGCTATGCAAAATTGCACAGGCTGAAAAATCTGCACTAGTATTCGCAGTGTTATTCTTCAGTTATAGGGTTTTATTTCGTGCAAGTATCTTTATATGAATGAAGATGTAAAGTTGCAAGTCTTGAGTTGTGAGCCATGACCAGCCACTCTCCCCCACCCCCAAGTCCTGTGTTTACCCTCACTCAACCACTTAGAATCCCGGCCAAATCATAGAGAGAGCTAAGTACTCTCAGCTGCACTACCACCAAATCAAAGCTGAGATGAATAATGAACTTAATTTTCATAAAGACATTCTGTTTGGCATTCCAGCTAATAAGTGCAGCTAATAGCAATTCGAGACTATGGAAAGGAAAATGGATTTCTTGTGCTTGATTTCTGTGTAAATCCATAATCTTTCTTTTAACATGCTGGAGTTATTTCATGTTTCATGATGTGTGAATTGAGGGATAGAACAATTTTATAAAGAGTACCCCCAACATAGCCTTTCCTCTGATTAGGTTGCTTATAGGCTTGCAGGGCTAAGAATCAGCTTTTAATAAGAATGAAATGTGTATATTAATATTTTTATCATCTATAGTGAATTGAATTTAGTAAACAGCAGAATATTTAGATGCAGCAAGACAGGCTAAATTACTTAAGCACTGATTGTTGAATATATTTAGTATGATATAGTGTAAATTGATGTTGAATTTGCTCTAAGCTGCAAAGAAAAGCAGAATACATACATCATGTTGATTTACAGATCATTTCATTTCTAAGTACATGTTATTCTAGAGAAGGTAGTAATTTTCAATTGCTAAAAATTATTCCACAGCTTCAGTTTAGGTGAGTTTTATTTTGTAAAATTGGTTTAAAATAACAGCATGCTGGTAATGAATTTTGTTGTACTTTTTGATTCACCATGGCGGCAATGATTTTTGCTTCATGTGGAAAATTGTCCACTAAGTTTATGGAATTAGAAACCATCAGGTCTCTCTGAGACTTCTATTGCTACCTTGGTTACTCTATCTCAAAACAAAGTGATAGAGAGCGAATTACTAGGTTAAACTACTTTCGCGATATAACTTTCTGGTGTTTAACACAGGGATCTTGATTTCATCAGATGGTAGCAGAAATTCCTGAAACTAGAAAAGGCTTAGCAAGCAAGGAAGAAATTATCATATTTTCTTTTCTAGAAGAATGACAAAATGGAAAATATAACTAAGATTTATGTTTTCAAGGCATTCGAGCTTACTGCGGCTCACCTACGAAAAATCAGAGACTTTAGGCTCACAAAGTGGAGTGACCTCAGGTATTTCAGAAGGTCTATTCAAAACAGCCAAAGCATGTAGGAAATATTGGAGAAATGAAATACCCCTCCTATTCCTCTGTCACATCTTTGTACCTCTGTTTTTATACATGGGAGAGCGAGCTGTGGGCACAGGTGTTTTGTTTCATAGAAGCCTTTAAACACCACAATCAGACTTTTATAGATAAAGAGAACATTTATTTCATCCCCTGAAATTGTTCACAGTGTCTGTTTTCCTAGAAGTATACACAGGATGCGCGAGGCTTGAGCACAGGTATTTAGCTGCCACATATAACTTACTTCCACCCAAAATATCGCCGATGGTTCCCCTAAAATTTTTAGGCATTTTCTCTTGAAATGCCACACCCAATTCAATGAACCATCAGAAGTAGAAAGTGTGGATATAGATTTCCAATCTATCTTAATTTTTTAAGAACAATAAGACAGGCGTATGTTACTATTCATGCCCAGATGTTTGATTTCACAACCATTTCTGTCTTTGTAAAATTAGTAGGAGGCTCAAGCGTGTGGATTGTTTTGGTTGAGAAAGGTGTTCATTTTGTTTCTTCTTTTCTACCTTTCTCTCTCACCCTCTCATCACTCCAGAGCATCCTGGGCTGCTCCATGCACTTATGCTTACTTGAATTCTGCTATTTTCCCATTTCCTTTCTCCCCAATAACAGTAATTCAGAACCTATGGATTGATCTATATTTCTTTTTTTTTTTTTGATCTATGTTCATTTTAAGGGTGGCAGAGAAACAAACTAGGAAACAAATTTTGTAACCACCATGATGTGGTCTTCCTGCCATTTGTGCGTGAAGACTTTTATACCAGCCAGGCTTTTATCACAATTGCTCCCATAAAACCAACGGGGATGAAAATGTACAAGGCGCTCATGGCCAACATCAGTTTCATGATCTTTTGTCTATGAGTGGTCCAGCCATGCTGGGAGATGAGATGCTGATTGTTAGCCCTCAAATTATTTTAGCAATGCCAAATGCAAGGCATGTATTGTTACAAACTCACACATTAGCTCTGTGTTAGTTAATTAATGGAGAGAAAATCTAGAGAAAGCAACACCACCACCTTCCCTACATACACACACACACATCAAAGGCCACAGAGCAGGTACCAGCTGAGGGACAGTGGTGACTGAGAGCAGCAGCATCGAGGTAGATGGCCCACAGTCATAAAGTTCTTGGCACCATTGCAAAAGGCCCTAGCAAGAGAGGGGCAACAAACAGATTTGTTCCCAAATACCGTGAAGCTCATTCTTGGGGACACTCAGAATTAACTGGGAAGGAACAAGATGAGGACTAAAATATCACTGGACTTGGTTATTACTGTTAATATGACCTCATATCTTCTCACAGGTTGGGGTACACAAAGATATCTAGGTTACAAAAATGAAGGCATGACACAAAAACCTATCATGTCAAAAACTGCACTCAGTATCTCACAAGCCTGCTACCCTGTTTCCTACCCTGTAAATCCACACCCACTATCTATGCATTTTGTTAACCCTGAAACATGGGGCCAATCTTGATACCTCTCTCTATTTCACCCCTCATGTCCACTCACTCCAAGGCAGACTCCTTAAAAGTTAGTTGAATGAATGAATGAATGAATGAATGAATGAATGAATGAATGAATCAGTAGGGAAGGAAAAAAACACCAAATCTCATTTCTCTCTCCACTTCGCCTTTCCCTTTGCCACAATCCCAGTTAAACCTCCATCATTTCTCAGCTAGACTATTGCAGATATCCCTAATTGGTCTTCCTGCCTCTAGTGTCTCCTCAATCCAGTTCACTCTGCATTATAGCCCAAATGATCTTTCTAAAATACAGCTAAAATCACTAAATCTTCTGCTTCAAATCCTTCACCGGTTCCTCTTCACCCTTGGGATAAAGTCAAACTTCTTAACATGACTTGCAAGTGTAAGTGTAGCTTCAGGGGACCTTTTTTCCTTCAATCTCATTTCCACTGCACTCTGTCCACTCCACATTTCAAGCATGCTGGTCTCCACTTCCTTGCCAGTGCCATGTTTCTCTTGCCCAGGAGCTTTGCATGAACTGCTTCCTCCCTTTGTCTCTTCTGCCTGCCTACAACCCCCCTCACCCCTATCCCCCACCCCATGGCTCCTCTCTTCCCTACTTAACTTCTTGCAACTTTCCAGTCTCATCTAGATGGTGTTCCTCCAAAGCCTTCTCTGACTGCCTAGTTTAAGTGGAGTACCCTCTCCCAGCCTCTCCTTTTCCATCATTTTCATATCATGCTTCTTCTATCTTGGGTAGGATTGCCTGGTTTCTTGCATTCTTCCTTCAGATCATTTCATGAAAGAACATAGCTGATGCTATTCATAGTTGTGACCTGTGATCAACACCATGCCTGGCTGGGGTGAATTCTCTCTGGTCACAAATAGCTAGCTGGACTCTTTCACAAGCCATTATTACCTTTTGTCTTGCTGAGGTTGCAGAAACCAGATGCAATGATTCTTTATGCTACTCATTCCTGCAAAGTACTGTGCTAAGATTGGTTCATATAATTTCTGGTCTTCCATGTTATTAGACCACGTTTTGTAAATGAAGAAACTGAGGCTCAAGTTGTCATGAATGGCGTGATATTCTGAATGGGACCCTCAGTCTATTTTGACACCAGGGACCAGCTCTTTCTATTTTCCGCGTGATCTACTGCCTTCTTAGAGATAAAAGAAAAGTTTATTCTTAAAATGTATGAGTGATGTTTTTAAATCCTTAATTTCTCACTGCCTGCCAGGTGTTCATTTGCCCTTCCTGACCTCCAGTAGTCTTGCCCTAGTGTGTATTTTTCCCTCAAATTAAACTGAAAGTACTTCTCTTTGTGTATTCTTTATTCTCAAGATTTCTTCTCTGGCTAGCTCTTGGGAGCTTTCAGCCTTTCTCTTTCTCAACAGAGAAAGTAGCTGGAGCTTATACGTTTCTGTTTCATTTCTATTGTCCTTTTTAAGCAGGCATTATTTTCCTGGACCTGCTCTGGTTACTCTCCCACAGCTTTGCCTGAACTCAGTTGGCCCATAATGTTCTTCAGCTGTGGCACAGTGTCAGCCTGGGGGGCTTCCACTGAGTATTTCACTGGGGAAACAAGTGCCATGTTACCACCTAGCCATAATTGTGTGCTCTTTGTGGAAGAAATATCTGGAAGTACAGCTAGAAGGGACATGTGCAGTTTCTGGAAAATTTTCCATTATTATTGTTGACCGTGATAGTTTTAGGTTCCTTTAATTAAAACCAGCACACAGGCGCTGATCAGTTGCAAATGTGAGGAGGCAGCAGTGTTCTGTGGTGTAGCTTTCCAGTTGGACACATCTAGGTTTGAATGTCTCTACCACTTCTCTGTCTATATGACTTTGCTAAATTACTAAAAGTTTTCTGTGCCTCAGCTTCTTCATCTGTAAAATGGAGATAATGGGTACTATTTCATAAAATACTTGCCTGGCACAGAGTAAGTACTAGATTAACAATGGTCGGCCCGGGCGCCGTGGCTCCGCCTGTAATCCCAGCACTTTGGGAGGCCGAGGCAGGCCGGATCACGAGGTCAGAGATCGAGACCATCCACAATACGGTGAAACACGTCTCTACTAAAATACAAAAATTAGCGAGTGGTGGCGGCGCCTGTAATCCCAGCTACTCAGGAGGCTGAGGCAGGAGAATGGTTAATAAACCCACTTGAAAGGCAGACTTGCAGTGAGCTGAGATCCGACCCCACTGCACTCAGCCTGGGAGAAATGAGACTCAAGTACCAAAAAATATGGGTGAGTGTGGGTGAGTGCGTGGTTAAAGTGGAATAGAGGCTCCAATTGGGCCACACACTCTGTCATCAGGAAACTGGGAGGTTACCTTATGTGGAAATGATGACTTTGCACAGATGTGATTACATTAAGGATCTTGAGATCTGGTTGTCTTAGGATTATCTGGAACTCCAAGTAGTCACAAGTGTACTTTTAAGAAAGGAGGCAGAGGGAGACTACATGGCGTGGAGGAGAGGGGTGAAGATGTTTGCTCTTGGTTGTGAAGATGGAGAAGGGAACACGGACAAGGAATGCCAGGAATGCAGCTGTGGGAGGTGGAAAAGGCAAGAAATAGTTCTCCTAGAGCCTCAGAGGGCCTTGGCTCACTATCTTGGTTTCAGCTCAGTGAAACAGCGGACTCCTGGCCTCCCACAGCTGTAAGAGATTAAATATGAGATGCTTTAAGCCACTGGGCTATGGTAGTTGATAGCAGCAAAAAGAATATAGTGGTATTTTGGGAAATGAAAGATGGCTCAAATGAGCTGGTAAAGAGGAATAAGATGTTAATATAAGAAAGATGATATTACAGGGTTAAATGTGTAGAGAGCTCTAGTATTATAAATTATTACCTAAAAAGTAAGTGTGCCTAAATATGTGGTCAGCAGAGGAATGCTGTGCTGGCTGGAAATCTTGAAGAGAGGGTTGAAGGAGTAAAGCCATTTGTGGGACTGTAGACATAAAGAGAACTGGGGGTCTCCTTGAAAGGGAGGTGGCATAATTTGATTGAGGGGTGCGGCTGACAGCCAGGGTTCTGAGCAGATGGCGGAATGTCCTGTTCAAAAGAGTGATCCAGCTCAGAAGAAGAGCTGGTTTGAGGGAATTTCCCAGGGCAAACTGAGCATGAATCTTAGAAAAAGAGGAGGTGTGTCCCAGAAACAAAGGAACTACTTTCTGTTGTTCTCAGTGCCATGTTGGTGATAGAAGAGGCAATCCAAAATAAAATTCTGAAAAAGACCTCCTGGGTCTTTAAAGCCAAGAAGTCAGACTATTATAACGGGATGAGTGCTTCAGCAAAATCTGTTTCTAGTACACAGGGGCCCTGAGGTCCCAAAGTGAGCTTAGCAGCTTTCCATGAGTCTATATCATGCCTGTTTATGTGCTCATGTTTCTGTTTCCCACTTCTGTACTGCTTCCTCCTCTCTTCCTTTGCCCAGTTGCCAAAGTCTGTGCATCATTCAAGTCCCAAGACAAGTATGACCTCCTTAAGCTAGCCCCCATGCTACCAATGCCTACATGTGGATTGTCTAGCAATTTTAGGTACTTTGCTGACACCAAGCTTGAGGTGCCTGTTGCTCTCTCCTCCAATAATTCCACCTGTCCCCAATGAGAGAGTAGACCCTAGAGACAAATATAAGTCTGTTGATTTTATTGACTCTTATGGTTTCCTACTCCTGGTCTGCTTTAGGAAGCATTCAATAAATGTGAATGAATGGATTGATGAATTGATTCATTAATTGCACCCTGTGGGCATGGTTATCATAAGATAAAAGAAAATAATGAAGTTCATGAATCAGGGTCAGTGTAAAAATATTTTCCACCTTAACCTCTCAAAGCAAGAAATTGGCAAGAAGCATTAATAGAGCTGCATCATGCATGGAAACAGACATTAATTTCGGTATCATCCTATTGTAGTTCAATATCTAAGATAAAATTTAAGACAAGTTTTCTTCACTCCCAGATCTAATTTGCCATCTCTTTTATGACATATTTTTTTTTTTACAAAGCAGGCTATGAAGGAGAATAACAAATACCAGCCATGAAATGCTGCGCTAATTTATTTTCAAATTACAGTAAAACCAGAGTTTGATTTTTGCCTGGTGTTTTGTACATTTTGGGAACATTTTCTAAGATTAACAATGTTTCGCTTTGAAAGATAAATGTGTCTCATGTTTAGTGCAAAATTTATAAATGGATGCAACACTTATCTTTTATTAAATAGTAAAAGCAGTAGTAGAACTATCATGTTCACATTTGAAGCATAAATCACTTTAGATGGATTAAATATATCACTAATGAGTTACAAGTGATTAAATATCTACAGCATATACCTACAACAAGCAGTTCCGCGACCTGGCTCTAAGAGTTTACTCATTGCTGTGAGCACAAAAGAGGTGCAGCTCTATCAAATAAGAGAGTGCTTTTTGGGGGAGAGTGAAATCCACTTCGATCAGGAAACACTAAGCATGTCGTTTGAACTTTCTGTGGCTATGCAAGGGACGAGAAATGCCAGGCACCATCAGAGATGTAAATATGTGGCAGCCATGCCCGGTGCAGTGCTTTACCACTTAGCACAGGGAATTTCTAGTCAGGTTTACATAAACCATACAACAAATTATTTCTTAACTGTGGAAAGAACACAGGTGCTGTATTAAACTTGAGAAAAGAACAATTGACATTTTGATATTTCCCTTAGCTCCAGGTGGACTGGTTACATTTTACTAACCGAATACTTTATGATCAAATCCTGTGCATATGGTATAGAGGGTAATCTTCGATAAACATCAGAGGAAAACTCAGTTCTTTCATTCACTAACTGAAGCTCCTTGCCACAGACAGTTGGCTATTATTCTAAAATTGCCTCTGCCTTCTATTTCCCCTCTTCTCCCATTGTTGTTGAATTCTGTGGCTCCTTCCAATCTACATTTGTTTTAAATTACTAAAACATTAGATGCCATCAATTATTAATATACTGGTTTTTTAAAACTATTCTTTCAAACTATCATAAAATCAAAGAGAGAAATGTAATGCGATTTTGCGGTATCCCTGTCCTTTTTTTTTTTTTTTTTTTTCTTTTTTTTTTTTGACAGAATCTTACTCTGTCGCCCAGGCTGGGTGCACTGGCTTGATCTTGGCTCACTGCAGCCTCAGCCTCCCAGGTTCAAGCAATTCACATGCCTTGGCCTCTGGTAGCTGGCTTTACAGGCACATACCACCACATAGCCCAATTTTTTTGTATTTTTGTGGGGCAGGGGTTTGTATGTTGCCCAGCCTGGTCTCGAGAACCCCTGAGCTCAGGCAATCTACCAACCACGGCCTCCCAAAGTGCTAGAATTACAGGCATGAGCCACTGGCCCAGCCTCTGTCCATGACTTTCACAATCTGGTTTGCTGCTTCCTCAGGTGAGATTATAAGTTATATGTCTATCTTTTTTAAAATTTAATATTTGTTTCAAAGTTTGTTTATGAAGAGAAAGAGGCACATCTATATATAGGGTGTGGTTGTAATATCCATTGCTTGTCAATTAATATATTTACAGCTGAGTCTAAAACCATATACAAAATGGGAGCGGAAAGATCTGAAGGGGCCATATGCACAAATATCACATTTTCTAAAGGCTGCCTTTTTAGAAAATAAACTCTAAATTATTGAGGAAGGAAAGCTAATTCATCACTTAATGGAGGTTTAAACATAAAGAAGGAAAAGAAGAAAATAACGCTATGCTTGGATTTCAAAATCCTGTTACGTATAACACCAAATTGGGAGGAAGATAGAAACATCTTGACCTATTTTACAGGCTTGAAAGGCTCCCACCTCCCACAAAATCCCTGTGCCATTTTCTTAACAAACTTCTTTTACATGTATGATTGGTTCGGCAGAGTAATCTTTGTATTTAGAAATTGATTTTTTTCCCCTCATTCTGGAGTTCTCCTGTAGCCAGCCCAGCATTCAAGAGCCTGCTTCTTTGTTCATCATTAGTATTTATCCTTTTACAGACTGCCACAGGGTGCTCAGAAATCTGCAGCTCTTCAAAGAAAACACAAAATCCCTGCTGCCAGCAGGGGACCAACCATTGAAAGCATTGGCAGAATCTAGAAAAGAAAGCCACAGCAGTGATAAAACAATGCATCTGTTGGGAGGGCCACTTAGGCGACCTCTGAGAGAGGTGGATTCTGAGGGAGATGGAAAATGTGTGGCTGAGAACTCTTGCTCCTTCTTCACCTGACTGCCCTTGCAATGCCTTTAGGTCAGCGGCTACCTCAGAGCAGGAGCAGGTGCTTAAACCCAACATGGAACAAGCCAGGTATTCCAGTCACATCCTAGGAGGAGGAGAGAAAAGAGCAATTCCTCCTCAGTGGGCAAATCTCATCCACCTGCGATCTGTGTGACAGTATTCAGGGTGAGAGAACGTTTAGCAAAGGGAAGAAAAAAAACTTTAATCCCATTTTGCTGATGAGTGCTCAGAGAGCTCTATAAAAACTGAAGATTAAAATGTTGCATAGTGATGGCATATACGCATGCCCTCACACAGACCTCATTTCCTCTTTCATATTACCCGATAAATGCAGCGGTTTCTCCTGAAGTGTATTTTTTAATAAATAAAATCAGTAAGATCCTAAAGATAGGTCCTATTATTCTGAGTGGGAAAGTGATGTGTTTGGTTTCATTTCCTCCTGGTGTCATCATCCTTTGCCATCAGCAATACTACAGATTGGAACACTGATTTTTAATGGCTCATACTTTAATTGACCTATAGTTATCCTGTATACCTACAGTTTACGTTTCATGTGACAGTATATTTTCAGCTTATTTTAATTCTTATCCTGGACTCTGGAATGCATTATGACAGCAGGCTTAAGGCTAATATTAATCACTTCTCATTTTGGCAGGTTGCTATGGTATTAAATAGGTATGGGTCAAAGTTAAATGTGATGGGCATCATCTTTG
The DNA here is from genome assembly GCF_008728515.1 of Papio anubis. Lineage (NCBI taxonomy): Eukaryota > Metazoa > Chordata > Mammalia > Primates > Cercopithecidae > Papio > Papio anubis. Next base: position 9,403,910 of record NC_044994.1, read on the forward strand.
TATTTGTTTTATAACTGTGCCTCCCATGGAGTAGACACTCAATAAATAGTTGATAAAGAATGATGGTGGGTGAATACATAATTGGAAGGGAGAAGGAGAGAAAAATCTTCTAATACTTTATTATTGGAAACTTTCCAACATGTTTATGTTTCCATTAAATTAGTATAATCATCAAGTAATGAAACTCATGTGGGATGCCCTTATATATGCAATGATTGTGACTGGTTACAGAAGAGCTAGAGCACACATGTTAGAAAGGAGGATGTTTTTCTTTTTTGTTGTTGTTGTTGTTGTTGTTGGGAGCGGAGTCTTTGCTCCGTCGCCAGGCTGGAGTGCAATGGGGTGGTGGCTCGCAGCTTCTGCCTCCAGTTCAAAAGTGATTCTCCTGCCTCCGGCCTCCCAAGTAGCTGGGACTTAGGTGCCACACACTGGCTAGGTGTTTTGTATTTATTTTTTTTTTTTAGTAAGAGATGGGGTTTCACCCGTGTTACAGGATGGTCTCAATCTCTCCTGATCTCATGGTCCACCAGCCTCCCAGCCTCCCAAAGTGCTTTGGGATTATAGGCGTGAGCCACAGCCTAGCCAGAAAGAGGATATTTTCTATAAACACTCATTCTATAAAAACTTGCCATTCTTATATAATGCAAATGATAAATATGGCATTAGTGTTCTGCTTCTTTCTCCAAAAGGGTATTTTTAAAGAACCACAAATGTCATCTCATCTATTTTTTAAGTATAGGGCTGCTGGATAAAACAGCTAAATCATCTAAACCCAATGGGAAAATTCAAAGTTTAAATAAGCTGGCATGTCATTGAAAATAGTGGTAGACTGACACAGACCATGGGTTTTGCATACAGTTACATGTAATTTTACGCTTTGAATATAAAATTTTAGTTGAAGCTGAAGAAATGGAAAAGCAAATATAATCTGTAATGATGATTCTTTGAAGATTCTAATTTCTGTTTTCTCTAGTCAGGTTCATCAATTTCCAGTCAAAAGCCTGTTCATTAGGTTATCTATGTACATAATGGGTTGTATCTTTAGGTTGAGATAATGTAAGAGACAACACAAATTCTAAAAGGTGGTCTGGTGGTGCATTGCATTTGGGTTCTTCCTCAGAATTCATTTTTTTAATAAAAGTTACATATGCTAATTGTGAAAAAAAAATTCAAATGGTACAGATTCATACAGAGTTAAAGAGCCCTCCCCACCCGTTTTCCAGGCTTATTCACCAGGCAGCCATCACTGTCACCATTTTCATAGCCTTCTGCTATTTTCTACGCGCAGTCAAGCATACAAAATATGTGTATGTGTGTTACATATTCACTATTTACATATACTTGATTATATGGGGTGTTCATTCATTTGGCAAATGTTTAGTACCATTACTGTGTGCCAAGCTCACTTCAGGACACTGCAGGAACACAGGTTTGAATCAAATCAAAATTCTTTCTTTTAATGAAGCTGCATTTATATTAACATCACATATTAAAAGAAGTAGTATATTAGCAATACATATTGAGGGAACAATTATTCACTATCCACTTGTTTTACAACCAGTGCTATGATGAATCATCTGTTCATAAATCCTTTTTTGAGATGGAGTCTTGTTCACCATCAGCCAGGCTGCAGTGTGCAGTGGTGCAATATCAGCTCACTGCAAGCTCTGCCTCCTGGGTTCATGCCATTCTCCTGCCTCAACCTCCCGAGTAGCTGGAGGACTACAGGCTCCCTTCCTGCGCCCTGGGTAATTTTTTGTATTTTTTAGTAGAGACAAGGTTTCACCATGTTAGCCAGGATGGTCGATCTCCTGACCTGCGTGATCCGCCCACCGGTGCCGCCAAAGTGCTGGGATTACAGGTGTGAGCCACCGTGCCTGGCCCATAAGTCTTTATACCAATTTATGAGTTGGATAAATTGCAGAAATTTTTATATAGTCCAGTCTTTAGGTCAATGTTTTATTTGTGGCTATCAACTTCTTTAGAAGTGGATTCTGAGTTTTCATTGATAATCTAATGCAACTTAGTAGAATTTTTTACTGTGGTACTTGTCTTTGTAAAATCCAACACCTTTAAGTATATTGTGAGACATTAAGTGTATCATTCAGATAAGTTGTTTCAGATAAATTTGCTTCATTCAGATAAATCTGTATCCTTTGATTAAGATCTAGAATGCTCCAAAGGAAATCAGTTCAAAGTGCAGGTTTCCTCTATTTTGTTTGGTCCTGCGATGCTAGAAACCTCTGATTTAAATATTTCATGATTAAATGCTTCCCAAAACAAAATAGTTATCTTTTTTGTTTGTTTCTAATCAGCAACAAGAGAAAAATAGGCGATGTTTAGTAAATCAAAATAAAACAGGCCAGTCGCGGTGGCTCACACCTGCAATCCCAGCACTTTGGGAGGCCGGTGGGCAGATCACTTGTGGTCAGGAGTTTTGAAGCCTGGGCAGCAGGCAAAACCCTGTCTCTACCAAAAATACAAAAATTAGCGGTGGGTGAATTAAGCCTGTGGTCGCTGAAAATAGAGAATCGACTCGGATCAAAGATCAAAAGCGGCGAGGCGGCGGCAAAACAAAGGCGGCGCAAAAACACGCGGCAGGCAAAACGCGGCGACGCTTTATCGTCAAATTAAACAAAAGAAAATTATGCCACCAACGTAATTGAGCACAACAAAAGCTACTGTTATTTATGAGATTCTCCTTTAGAAAGCTATTTGAGCTTCTCTTACTTCTATGCCTCATGTATTTATTACAACTGAAACCAGGTCAAAATTTACATCCAGGAGCAGCCTCAAATGGAAGGAGAGAAGTTGAGAGACAAGTGGGTATACAAGGAAGAAAGGTGCTCTCACCTCCTCTGCCTCAGTGATGGGGGAGCACCTAAGCTGCCTTCCATTTTCCACCCCCACATTCCCCACAAAGGCCTTCTTGCCCTTACTTTGTATTTTCTGTTTTAGACTTCTTCCAGTAATATCGAGAGCATATGGCTGGTTTGGGCAGAAACTAGGAAGCCACATAAATTATTTTTCCTGACTTAGAATTATGTTCCTTCCTGGAGAAAAAAAAAAAGGTTCTCTGTGGCCATTCCAACACAAAACATTTTTTTTTTTCTTGATGTTTATCTAAATCTGCTGCAAGGAAAAATAACATGATTCCTTTTGTCAAATGAGATATCAAAAATGAGGTTTAATTTAATGTTTTTCTATTGATTCAGAAGTTTTTAGTCTAAACAAATAATTACTAACTGGAGTAGGTGGCTAAGTGCCTACTCGTGTAGCTGTAGTGGGGCATTAGAATTGCAGAAAGCCAGCACTGTCACTAGAAGGAAGCATGAGTATCTGAACCATCTCACCCATCAGGTCAGCTTGACTCATCACCGAAAAGGTAAAGAAAGAAAATGACAAAAGAAAGTCTCCCTCAAGTGAAATATATCTGCATTGTTACTGTCCGTGGGTAGTTCACAGTTTTTGTAATAGGAAAAACATCATCACTGAATATGAAGTGTGCTTATGCGTTCATGTGTGTGTGACAGAGAGAGGATACTAAAGACTGAGTTCCAGTCAATGTCTGGAGACAAAAGGAATAATGGAGTGTGCATGCATGGGTTCTGGTTATTTCTATATGCAAAGATAATCATTTATTATCTTGATGAAGCATTCTTCTCTCATTACAGTTTTTACCATCAAAAGGTTGGCATGATCTAGGTTCTTGGTGTAAAATACAAGATGTGTTTTAAAATACAAGATCTATACAAACCTATTTGTAGAGATCAATGCCACTTACATGTCTCTATCACCACCTTTCATTTGCACTGATAACTTGGATGAAGTATGTCCTGGCACAGGCTTGACACAAAATATGAAGTTTCCAAAGGCTGGGTCCCTCCTATACACAGTAGCCATTCCTTCATGTTTGTCTTCTACATATTGATATAGGGAGATCAAAACAGTTTCACAGAAATTGTTGAAAGGTATTCATTAAGAGTTCAATGGTGAGATAAATAGTTCCAGTGTGATGAATGGGGAAAGTGCACTGGCCTAAAAGGAGATCTGAATTCTAATGCTGCCACTTATTAGCCATAAAAGCTGTAACTTACATTCTGGGTGTCAGTTTCTTTGTTTGGAATGTGAAGAAGCTGACATTTCCCAAAGGATGATTTGAATAGATATGAATGTGAAGAAAAGGAGTTTGAATTTGAGAAACTGAGTGCTGTGTTCAGAATTCTATATTGGCAGACAACCTAGAATCTTTAAGATGTTCATATGGATGGAAACTCTTTCAGAGAACAATACAATATCATGCATCTCCCAAACCCTCTTGGAACCACATTTCACAAAACATTTCTAAGGACTGGTGATCCAACAAACCTGCGTGTTCTGCACATGCATCCCAGAACTTAAAGTATAATAATCATGAAAAAAAAAGGATGGGTGATCCATAACATGTGCTTTGGAATACACAGGGTGAGATGACAGCCTTCAGATTCTGTTTGACTGGTCCTGCCATGATCTGGTGATGGGGCTCTCTGGGCCTGGTAGAGTTCAGTTGACCCTGCTGAGGGTTGTGGCCATGTTTCCCCGAATATCTCCACAGCAACAGCCAACTGCAGCTCCTTGGATGCCAACAGAGCCTCTCTTCTGGATACTGGTCATGCGTGCCCCCTCCACACACATGCACCAGCAACTTCGTGCACGGCGGTGTGTTCCCCCATGATCCCTGTTTGCCCACATCCATTGCCAGGTTTCTTCCCTGCCCTTGGTGGAGGAAAATCTGGTTATGAAAGGTACCCATACTTTATTGCTCTGTCGAATAAAACAGGTGCAACCTGGGTGATGTAATTAGAGATTTCATGAGCACTTTTACTTTATTGTATGTTGTTTTATTTTATCCTCTGCTTAGAACTAGAATTATAAGAATGAATAACGGTCTCTGCCAGACAAATGACATCATCCCTCCTCTCAAGTTGCTTACAGATTGGTGGGTGAGACAGATCTCTAAACAAATGGTTTTAAAACAATGTGATCAGTGTTACATTAGTAGTATGTGCAAGTTGCTACAGTAAATCTTGATTTTTTTTAAGGTTAGCTCTATATTTGTTTTATCAAGGCAGGGCATTATGGAATTCTTGGTCTTTCAGAATATAAAGGGCTTAAATAAAAGATGAGTCTATAAATTTCCTATTTATTTATTTATTTATTTATTTATTTATTTATTTATTTATTTTTGAGACGGAGTCTTGCCCTGTTGCCCAGGCTGGAGTGCAATGGCACGATCTCGGCTCACTGCAACCTCCGCCTTCTGGGTTCAAGGGATTCTCCTGCCCCCAGCCTTCTGAGTAGCTGGGGTTACAGGCATGTGCCACCATGCCCAGCTAATTTTTTGTATCTTTAATAGAGATGGGGTTTCACCATGTTGGCCAGGCTGGTCTTGAGCTCCTGACATCATGATCCACACACCTTGGCCTCCCAAAGTGCTGGGATTACAGATGTAAGCCACCACACCTGGCCAATTTCCTGTCTATTTACCGTGGTGGGATGCTTCAGGTGACTGTAGATTTTCCTGTTCATTTGTCGACAAGAAATAAAAATTCCATGAATGACTCTTTTGCTCTTAAAGAACATTGTCAATGAAATTGACATGCCAGGCACCTTGCTAGGTGCTGGTACAGAGCCAGTAAGAGGCTCACTCTGCTTACATGGCCTTTGTGCATCTGCTGATCAACTAGTGAGGAGGTGGTCTTTACACTCATAATTCCTCAGAAAATAAACGGGGCACATGCAGGTCACAACTGAAGAGAATCTAGATATCAAAAATCACTGCAGTGGCCCTGTCTGCCCATAAAGTCTCCCCCACACTGCCTAGAAGCTGCCACCCGAATTCCTGTCTATATGGTTAGTTCTGTGCAGCCATGTGCTGAGTTTAGAGTACCCAGTGCTCAATCAAACCCTAATCTAGGTGTTGCAGTGAAGTAATTTTATACATGTGGTTAAAATCTATAATTAGTTGACTTTATGTAAAGAGGATTACCCTCAGTAATGTGGATGGGCTTCAATCAATCAGTTGAAAGGCCTTATGACCAAAAACTGAGGTTTTTTTGACAAGATTCTGTCTCAAGACTGCAGAATCAACTCCGGCCTGAGTTTCCAGCCTGCCAGGCCACCCTGTGGATTTCAGACTTGTTACTTACCACAGTCATCCCAGCCAATTCCCTAAAATAAATCTTTTTTTTTTCCCTGTTCTGTTCTGAGAACCCTGACTGATCCACAGTCCCCTATACACAGGCCTCTAGAGATTCCCCTAAGTGAACTAATCTTCTCCACCCTCAACCCCCTCCCTCCCCAAGCTCAGAGAGTCTTGGATCTATTTCACAATCCATTAAGGGTCAGTTCTATTATGAATGAAACCAGCTTTAAGGGTTTGCACCATGTGGGAACTTAACCGTCATTTAAACATGATTTCTACATGAAAAAGCAACCTACAAATACACTTTGAATTATTTGGCATGTCATATATTACTTTATATCATCTTATCTTTATAATCAGTCTCTGAAGTAGTTATTTCTATCCTCACTTCATGTTTGAAAACCTGAAATTAAAAGATGTTCAGGTAATTAGGCTAAAAATCACATATCTGGTCTAAGTAGAGTCAGATTTGAACTCAGGTTGACCTGATATACTGTATCCATTGCACCATCCTCCTTCCTTGTAAGTGAAAGACTACCTAAGTAAGAATTACATGGTAGAAAAATATTTTATTTTCTTCTGTGCCACTTTTATAAGCATTCTCTATAGAGAAGGATTTAAACATTAGCTAACATTTATTGAGGACTTACCATGTACCTGGCTCTTGTTTTAAAGATTCTTTAAGTGAAATGTCTGGGTTAAGTTATATATCGTTTCTGTAGTTGGGCATTTCAAAATCCTAAGACATTGTTAGTACTAATGATTTTCCCAGCTCCATCAACTTTGGGTCATAGATATTTAATGAAAGATCTCTACTCCTGTTTTTAAATAATCAGTGTTTCATATTGACATTGAATACTATATAAATTATAATAAAAAGGTGGGATTGTTCTTGATTTTTTTTTTTTTTTTTTTTGTAGGTTTTGTTTAGTCTTTCTGTCCTTTTTTTTTTTTTTCGAGATAGAGTCTCACTCTGTCACCCAGGCTGGAGTGCAGTGGCATGACCACAGCTCACTGGAGTCTTCAACTCCTCGGCTCAGGAGATCCTCTCACCTCAGCCTCCCAAGCAGCTAGGACTACAGGCACATGCCTCCACACCCAGCTAATATTTAAATAGTTTTTTGAAATGAGGTCTTGCTGCATTGCCCAGGCTGGTCTCAAACATCTGGGCTCAAGCAATCCTCCTGCCTCAGCCTCCCAACATGTTGGGATTACAGGCGTGAGCCAGTGTGCCTGGCCTGTCTTGTTTTTAAAAATGTTTTGAACCCCACTGCCCCTGGCCCCCAGAGGCTGATGTACAAGAACATGAAAAAGCATTTAAACATCAGGCTTCCTGCCCTAACTCTGCACATGTGATAACCCAGGTGATGGACCCACTTCATCTGGGCGGTCATCTCCAACCCTGGCCAGTGTTTTCTCTGACTCTTGGCTACACAGGGACCCCTTTAAAAAGACATGCAGGTCTGTGTTTATTCTGAAGACACAGAGCTTTTAAGAAATATTCTTCTACACGACTACAATGAGTACAGAAGTACAATCAGTAAAACTAAAGGTAACTAAAGACCAAGGAGCTCAATTCAATAAGTATTACTTTAGGGTCTCAAAACTATTTTTCGACAAGGATCTACTAAGTGCTTGCTTTACAGAAGGTACTTGAGGAGGAATGAAGATGAATAACAGTATCTATCTGATTAATAATGAATATGGCAGAACCCTGTGGCAGACACTCTAACAGTAGCACTTTTCTAAGCAATGGTAGCAACCAATTAGTGGTAGTGAAATCTTTGTAATGGGTCACAAATACCGTTATTTTTAATTAAATAGAATACAATAGAAGAGAATGAAAATAAAGACAGACTGCATGGCATGCCAAAAGGTTAAGTATTTCTCTCTGTCTTTCACTTGTATACGTGCTTATACTGGTTTCCAAAGTAACATGTATTTCTTACTGTGAGATGTAGCCAAAAGCTATTTAAAAGCCACTGCTGTAGAGAGAGAGAAAAAGAAAACAAAAGCCTTGCTCTCAAGAAGTTTGCATCTTGCTGGGAAGATAAAGCTATTCATGAACAGCAGAATCCTTTGTCTATGGCAACTGATGACTAAGAGATAAAATTAACGTTGCTGACTTAGTGTCCCATGGGATTAAGATCACGGGAAAAAGTCAATGTGACAGTATGTTACTCCTTTCTCTTTGAAAAACTTTCTTCACTCAGCTTCCAGGACAGACAACACACCCGTGTTGATCCTGCCTAGTTTGTGGTTTCTTAGCTCCAAACTTCTAAGGGTGGAGCAATGCTGAGAGGACATGGCTCCTGGACCATTTCTCTTTTCTACCAACACACACTCCTTAGGTCAGCTCCTTCATTCTCAGCGTTCTGAGTACCAGGTGTCTGCCCACAGGGGTGTTTGCAGCCAGATTGCCTGAAGCCCCAGTCTTAGATAGTCAGCTACCCTGTTCAACATCTCTGCTTAGATGACCCATGGGCATTTCAAACTTCCTACATCCCAAACTGAACTCCTAATCTCCGTGTCTACTCCTTCTTTAGGCCTCGTCATCTCAGCTAACGGGAATTCAGTCCTTCCAGTTGATCAGGCCGAAAACCTTGGAGTCGCCCTTTACTACTGTTTCTCAGTCCGCATATCCAAATCATCGTTAACAAACCTCTTGGCCCTATCTTCTCCCTCCACTGCTGCTCCACCCTGGCTTCTCCCCTTTAGTTACAATCTAGGTTATTACATGAGCCCCCAAGGGTCTCTGATTCTACCCTTGTTGCCCTTGAGCCATTCTCAATTTGGCAACCTGAGTGATTCTCTTAAACTAAAATGTGTCTGTGTCTCATCAAAGCCTCCATTCTATTCCCATCTCACCCCGAGTAAATGCCACAGCCCTTACCACAGCCTATAAAGCCTCCCGAAATGGACCCCCATAGCCCCGCAATCACTGTCCTCACCTTCTGCCACCTCTCACTCCACTCCGCTCACCTGGCCTCCCGCTGGGTGCATAGTAGTCCTGCCCTTCCTTCAGGACTTTCTCATCTGTGCTTCTTTCTGCCTTGAGCACTCTGCTGCCAGACCCCAGGGCAGACTCCCTCACTCCATTCAGTCAGTACCTAGAGGTCTCTTAACGTAGCCTCCGATGATGACACTATTAACATTGCCTATCCTACCACCCTCCTCTCCTCCACACACTCTTTCCCCCTTTCCTGCTTTCATTTTTCCATAGCACATATCATTGCCTAACATACATTTTGCTTGTTTTATTAGTGGCTGCCCTCTCCCTTCCCCATGAGGGCAGAGCTTTATTTTTAAATTTTAGATTCAGGCCGTACATGTGCAGGCTTGTTACATGGATAGATTGCATAATACTGAAGTTTGGGCTTCTATTGAACTCATCATCCAAATAATGAACAGAGTACCCAGTAGATAGTTTTTCAACCCTTGCCCTTCACCATCCCCTCTTTTGGAATCCCCATTGTCTACTGTTGCCATCTTTATGTCTGTGCGTACCCATGGTTTAGCTCCCACTTACAAGTGAGAACAGGCAGTATTTGGTGTTCTGTGTCTGCATGAATTCATTTAGGATAATGACCTCCAGCTGCATCTGTGTTGCTGCAAAGGACATGATTTTGTTCTTTTTTATGGCTGCATAGTATTCCATGGTGTATATGTACCACATTTTCTTTATCCAACCTACCATTGATGAGCACCTAAGTTGATTCGATGACTTCAGTATTGTTTAATAGGGCTGCGATCAACATGTGAGTGCAGGTGTCTTTTTGGTAGAGTGCTTTATTTTCCTATATATACTCAGTAGTATGATTGCTGGGTCAAATGGTAGTTCTATTTTTAGTTCTTTGAGGAACAGAGATTTTTTTTCTTTGCCTATCAATTGCTGTACCTAAAATAGCACCTGTTTCATGATACAGTCCTCTCTATGTATCTGTCAGTTCTGCATCTGTGGATTTAACCAACCATGGGTCAAAAATATTTGGAAAAAAAAAAATCCACAAAATTGCACAAAACAAAACTTCAATTTGCTGTACCCTGAGTACTATGTTGAATCCACACAAATGAAGTGATGTGCAGGCATTGTATTAGGTATTACAAGGAATGTAGAGATGACTTAAAGTATATGGGAAGATAATGCATAGGTTATATGCAAATACTATACCATTTTATATCAGGAACTTGAGCATCCATGGATTTTGGTATCCTGGAACCAGTCCCCCACAGATACCATAGGACGACGACTGTATATACTCCATAAATATGTGTTGAATAAGTGAATGAATACTTTTAAAGCATTTTGATAAAGTCACAGAAGAAGTGGCACTTTTAACTGCAGCTTAACCACGAAGTAATCAGTTTAAACTGAAAGAAGAGAACCCTGTAATGAATATTCCAGTTGGAACACTTCCTTTCAATGGACCTTGAGCTAGCCCGGAAGCAGTGATTTGGATAACTATTGAGTGTATCATACTCATCTGTACACATGTTTGTGGGACATCCTCTGTTCATTATCGATACCTTGCTGCCTGTGGAAAGTAGATTGAAACGTAGTTTAAAGTACACACCCTCAAGAGGCAATGTCCCTGTATGATGATTATGAAAGTGGAATTTTGAATCACACATGTGCATGAGGACACCAAAATATTATTCAGTTATTTTCCCAATATCAAGAACTAGATGCATGTGGTTTGATGGTTTCATTGCATTAGAATGGATGGGATTCAGGGAGGAAAGATTATTTTGGCCCATTTGAATGCCATATGCTTTCAGGTGTTGTAAATGTAGCTTGGAATAAAAAGTCCAAACAGTCCCAAGATGCAGTGGGAATCAGACAATGATGACGAAAAGCAGGAGCTTCTGAGTTGTAGCTCTTCCTAAATCTATCAGGATTTTTGTTTGTTTATAAATGTCAAAAACGTAAGTTAATGATTCACAAGGAAGCCTCATTTGAGAAACTTAATACTTCAAAATTGATAATAGAGAAACTAAAGGAAAATATTTGCTGAAATCTATTTTAAAATTTATAATTTTAAAATTAAGTATTAATACTTGAGATGATTGACTTGATATTTTATAGACTCTAGCTGTACCATTTGTTAATAATAACATTATCAGATTTTGTGTCCTAAGGAAAAAATTCATATACAAGGTTGACAAGTAGTTAGGTGTGTACAGCAACAGACAGATGTGCCGAAAGGTTTATGTGATTTTAGACAATACCGAGGATTAGTGTTGATGAATGATGTTTCCACATGTGGGCTTCTATTGACACCAAGAGGAAGGTCACTAACCTTCTACCCACATCTCTGCCTCTCAACACCAGACACAGAATTCTAGTTTGCCTCAGGGAATTCAATGTTCGCAACTAGGAATCATAGCAACAAACAACATAGGATGTGGTGAATAGACACCAGCACACTAGTAACTATAACAATAATGGAAAGCTATGATGGCTCAACTAACAATTCCAAGCCCACAGCTAATGCCCTCCAATACGCCAGAAAATGAAGTTACATTAAAAACTAAAAAAGGGTTCTAAGTGAGCTTATCTCCTATATAGTAAGTGGAAAAAATATATTTACCATAGACCTAGACCTCTTTTTTTTTTTTTTTTTTTTTTTTTTTTTTTTAAAGGGAGTCTCACTCTGTCACCCAGGCTGGAGTGCAGTGGTGCCATCTTGGCTCACTGCAACCTCCTCCAACTCCCAGGTTCAAGCAATTCTCCTGCCTCAGCCTCCTGAGTAACTGGGATTACAGGCGCCCACCATCATGCCTGGCTAATGTTTGTATCTTTAATAGAGATGGGATTTTACCATGTTGGCCAGGCTGGTCTCGAACTCCTGACCTCAAGTGATCTGCCCGCCTCAGCCTCCCAAAGTGCTGGACCAAGCATCTAAGATTCAGTACTTGTTACAAGTTCCAAAATGCTATGGGATTGTATCTCCCAGCAACTTCACACTTGAATATAAGTTTTAATAGAAAATTACTGTAACAAAGTTTTGAAACTCTTATAGACTGCAGCCTGGTGTGATGAAAAGAGTGTAGAAATTTGAGTAAGACAAACCTGTCTTTCAGTTCTGACAAGCTGTAACGTTTGGTGTAAGTTATTTCATACCACTAAGTCTCAATTTTTTCATCATTGCAATGGCATTAAGATAACATAGGGTTTTTGTATTACGTGAAATTATGTTTGTGTATTAGGTGTTATAAAATGGCTACCAGCAGGTCCTAAGGTCACATGCATCCTTATTAATGTATTCAGTGGGAGAGGAGGTATCTTTGTCCTGGCATTTCATGTACAGGTCCAGAGACGCTTGCTGACTGAGTAAGCTTAGACCATTCACCTCTGCCCTGAGCCAAGCAATGAAGCCAGGAAGTGTGATTTGCTGTTTGTCCTACCCTAACTCCTGGGCTACTCCTTAAATACATGGACCTCGAGTTGGGGAGAAATCTTTTCCCAGAGCAAAGTCAGGAGGCTTGGCTACAAGAACCAAAAGTGGAACTGGGATAGCTAAACCCATACGTATTCACTACAGTCAAAAGAGTGGGTGAATAATTAATAAAATTCATTTCCCTTCCTGTCCCTACATCATACTAGAATCTTAGTATCTTAGCTGCTATTTCTTGTAAAAAAATTTTTGAGACAAGGTCTCACTGTGTTGCCCAGGCTGGTCTTGAACTCCTGGATTCAAATGGTCCTCTCCCCTCAGCCTCCCAAGTAGCTGGGACTACAGGTGCATTCTACCACGCCCAGCATCTTAGTTATTATGTCTTGATGTGATGTCACAAGGGTGTCTTATCCACAGGTAGTGCCCCTTTTAATGTCACCCAGGACCTCAGTAACATTTTCTACTAGTCCCCAAAGGCCCATGGCTCCCCAATCCCTTGGAGACTGCAGACCGAGCCCCTCTGCCATTCCCCCGCAGGGCTGTTTATCAGTGGCATGTGCACTTCACACACATATGTTCAACTTTTAAGGAACAGTTTCATCACCGGGAAAGGGGATTTATGGGAACAAACTTCAAACCCAGTAGGAAATTCAGAGGTACTGAGATTTAATACTCGACTCGGCTTGACTTACTTAAAGCTGCTTTTTACTCGTTTCCTTCATCCACCCTCCAGATTCACCAGATCCACTCAAAACTTATAAACTCCTTTAACACCAGAGACTGTGTTTTATCAAATGCTTTTGGTGTATTTACCCAGCCCCTGCTCTGGTGCTGGGTACCCTGTAGGTACTATACATGTCCGTGGGTAAGAATAATTCTATAGGGTCGTGGTAAGCAAATTACCATTATATATCACTGTTTACAACGTTCTATTCTTTCAAGATCATTTAAAAATGTTATTTGGAAGAGCTGTGGCAGAGGGTATAAATTCTATTTAAAGAGGTAGGTATTTACTCTTATCCTTAAAAGGTAATTTTAAGCAATCTAAAACAAATTAAGTTTTCCACCAGTTTCGGGCTTCCAGGGGAGTAAGAAAGGGCGGTTGCCAGGGAAATCTTCTCCTGATTGGGAAGCGACAGTCATGCCTAGGGATCTGCACATTGCATAATTGTAATTTTCCTATTCTTGCTCTTTTTTTTTTTTTTTCTGTTTTTGCTATGAGAAGAGCAAGCTAAAAAGGCTAAAGGGACATTTAAGCCAAGTCGCATTTGTCAAGGTGAAAGCTGTGTGGAGCAGAAAAGCAGTTCTCCCAGCTGCAAAGAAGATGCAAAGAAATCGAGTGAGTAGGGAATCTGAGAGCCCACTAAAAGTGCTTAGAAGGCCAACACATTACAGCCATTTCTCTAAAAAGCTGTAGGCAGGAACCAAAAGTCCAGGGCGGAGCCTTCCTACAAATGCTAAGACACTGTTGGGACGCTTCAAGGCTCCCAAAGCCACCCTTAAAGGTGTGTCTGTCCTGCAAGTTTTCTAATCACCCCCGCACCCCCATCCCGAACTGTTCATGTTTGTTTAAACAGCAGCTGCAAACAGTACTTGGTAAGGCAACCCCAGACCAGGAAATGACAACACTCTTTCACTTCAGCATTAAGTATTTATTATTTTGAACCCTCTTTTAGCAGTGCTAGAAAATTAGTGACACGAGAACTTTTGTGCTTACTTGAATGGTTACATTTTATTTTAAAAACCACTACTGTTGAGTGGGAGTATGCACCCCATTCTTTTCTTCTTTTTCTTAGTTTATTGGTTCATTCACTTAATCATCACAGATTCATCAGAGGCAAGGTGATATTATTAAAAGTTTTGGTGTCAGACAAATACACATTCCTACCAATTATTATGACCTTGGGCAAGTCCTTTCATCTTTTTTTTTTTTTTTTTTTTTTTGACACAGAGTCTCACTCTGTCTGCCAGCTGGAGAGTGGTGGCACCATCATAGCTCACTGCAGTCTCAAACTCTTGGGCTCAAGCAATCTTCTTGTCTCAGCCTCTCAAGTAGCTAGGACTACAGGCACATACCACCACCACACCAGCTACACTTAAAAAATTCTTTTGTAGAGGTGGGATCTTGCTATGTTGCCCAGGCCAGTCTCAAACTCCTGGAATCAAGTGATCCTCCTGCCTTGGCCTCCCAAAGTGCTAGGATTACAGGTGCAAGCCATTGCACCTGGCCATTTTACCTTTTTGAATCTCAATTTTGAAGCAGTAGGATGGAAATAGTAATGCCTATTTCATACAACTGCTGCAAAGATTAAAATAAAGTAACATAGGCACTGCCCCTAGCTCATTGAGATTATTCCATAATTGTCAGATATTTCATGAATGTCAGATGCCCAACTCTCCTTTCATAATGTAGGTTTTTCTCCTCCTATTTACCATTCCTTTTCAAGCACAGGAAAGGCCAAACAGGTTGACCCCTAAGTCACTGCCAAGCACCCTTATTTACCTGGTTGTTGTCATTGAAACACCTTGTGCTTGGGAAGGAATCAACAGCTGCTGAGGGGTAGCTGTGCAAATAGAAACTTATCCCTGATGCCCACCATTCAACTGTGACTTTTCCTTGCTCTAATGTCTTTGTTTGCACCAAATCAACCAAATGCTAAGTTCCTTATTCCCAGTTCTTTGGTTCCTGATGAAATGGAACTTTGCTTTATGCACTCACAGCCTTGGGCTCATCACTTTTCCTCCCAAATCTCTGCAACCCAGAATAGCTCATGGAATCGCACTGGCCTGCCCTTGTATATTTTCAGGACATATGCTCCATTTCAGCTGTCCCGGCTTTCTAAGTGTCTTCATTCCTTTTGTGGCTCTCAGATTTCCCAAAATCTCACGCATTCTCATTACTCCACACCTCACCATGCAACTTCCCATCCTGAGATAATCTGCTCTCAAAGAGTCATATGCACATGGCTTCATCTCTCAACCATCGTCTCTCAGACCATCACTGGCACAGACTATATCTATTTAGTTACATTTTGATAACTGCAGCTCAGCCAAAGCGGGGCACTCAAGCTAGATGCGCTTGGGGAGAGACTTTTAAAACTAAGCGTTCCTACATCTGATAGAGTAGTTCTTGTAACTTTTCTTTCAAGGGATTGTAACTCATTATTTGTTTATCAATTTTTTCCTTCAGACAGACCTTAAAGCACTATGACATTATTTTCTTATCTGAAATATGTGCTTTGTAGTTTATCAAAAAATAATTGTTACCCAAAAGACATGTCATATGTCATATATGAATATGCTAGAATATGCTAGAAGGGGACGGGGGAGATTCCTGAACTGTCAGTGGCAGACCTCAACTTGGGCACAGTGTCACCCTACACTAGTTACTAATGTCTCCGGACCTCAGTTTCTCTATATGACAAACTGAGGTTATAATATTTACTCCTCATATCCTTCATGATGGTTGTAAGGATCATGAGACATTATGTGAAGTTATGATTTTTTTCCAAAAGCATGTCATGATAAATGTAATTGCTATTATTAATTTGGTCATTACTAAATATGAACATTAAGTTCGACAATTACTATCCCAGAATAAATCCATTTCTTGTTTTTCTTTTCATACATATTTTAAGAGTTTTTAATTTATTCTAAGAGCCATAGTTTCCACGTTTTAGCATTTTGGATATTGGGATAAATCACATATTCTATGGAGTGTCAGAATTTATTGGTGATGTTTATTTCTTTCTTAGCAACACGAAAAATGTTGGGACAATTGCATTAGTGTCTTAGATTCAGTAAAATGTGCAGTGACATGATCTCAGCTCACCACAACCTCCAACTCACGGGTTCAAGCAATTCTCCCGCCTCAGCTTCCTGAGTAGCTGGGATTACAGGTGCCCACCACAATGCCCAGCTATTTTTTTGTATTTTTAATAGAGGGGGTTTTATATGTTGGCCAGGCTGAACTTGAACTCCTTGCCTCATGATCTGCCCGTCTCGGACTCCCAAAGCGTTGGGATTACAGGCGTGAGCCACCACATCCGGCCATGTGTTCCTCTTTCAACTGAGTTCAGGAAAACCTAAAGTGAGGGGAAATGTCAGCACCAAAAGCTAGTCCACTTCCAAAGCTCCCGGCAGAGACACAAATACCTGTTTGTGCCCGTGGGCCAACTTAGGAGAACCGTTTTCTTACCATGAAAGAAATTTTTACAATTTTGCAAATTATTTTTTATATAGTCCATTTGCACTTATATTCTTATACTAGAATATATAGTGGATAGAAATATGGCAGCCACTGCTTTTAATCCACTGCTTTTAATAATAAATGCCACTACTTTTAATGCCCAAGATTTTTATCATTGACCATATTCTTTAAAAGTAGCCATGAAGAAAGCCAGGTGTGGTGGCAGGTGCCTGTAGTCCCAGCTATTCAGGAGGCTGGGGGGAGAGGATCACTTGAGCCCAGGAGTTTGAGGAGCAGCCTGGGCAACAGAGCAAGACCTCATCTCTACAAAAATTAAAAAGAACCAATTGGAAGTGGAGAGAGACTATTTTTGCTCCTAACTTGCCAAAGAAAATTGAAGGTAGGCATCAGAGTCTTGGAAAGCCAAAGTCATTCATCATCGGGGGTGTCTGTGTGCTCAGTAACATGGCAGAGTACAGTGTACAGTGAAGAACTCCCATCAAACAGAACTTTATGAAACACTTCCTATGTGCTTATGGACATTACCTCATTTCATCCACACATAATTCTATGGGATAGGAAACTGAGGCACAGATAAGTTAATTAACTCACCCAAGGATGTACCTAGTAATTTACCCAGCAAAAATTTAAACCTGGAATTCAAGTCCGGGCAGTTTAATTGCAGAGCCCACCCTCTAATCCTTTGGCAATACAGCTTCCCGTGATTTCAGTAAGCTTATGGAGTAGTTGGAGAGATGAAACAAAGACAAAGAGCCATGTCCATAAAACAGCACTTCGTGATTATTTAAGTACTCAGTATAATCATGTGGACCGAGGGTTGGGATACTTTCTCTATGAGCCATATTGTCTCCATCGCTACCATAAAGCTCTGCCCTTGTAGCTCAAAGTCAGCCATAGATAACACAGAATGAATGGGCATGCCATGTACCGATAAAACTTTATTTACAAAAATAGATGATGAAACAGATTTAGTCTGCAAGCTATATTCTGCTGACCCCTTATATAGATGGTACATGCTATAAATTTCATAAAGGAAAAGATTAATTTAGGCTGAAGTAGTTGGAGGGAGTTTTGGGAGAGCAGATTCAACTTTAAGGAAGACTTGAGATAGCTTGAGATGAGCTATGTGACCTGACCCCCTTTGCTTCTCTTGCTCAGTGCTCTCTGACCAGGCTGGCATTTTCATTCCTAGGGCTGCAATTACTACAATCTTCTTCTTACTCTAGATACTTTGCACCGGCTGATCCTTCTGCCTGGAAGCTCTTCCCCTAGATCCTTCCAAGGCTGGCTCTTCTGGTCATCAAATCTCTCAGATGTTACTTCTTCAGGGGGCTTCACTGAAGGAGAAGTTGAAGCAGCCCCCCTCCCGCTACCCTGGCACACCCCCTTATCTTATTTCCTTATAGCATTTATGCTTTCTGAAATTATCTTGTTCATTTATCAAGTGCTTGTCTATTCGCTGTCTCTTCTAGCTCTCCTTCTAGAATATAAATTACATGGAATGAGACCAACGTTTGTATTATTCACTGGTGTGTATTCCCAGCACCCAAACCATCGCTGGCAAGTAAACAATGAAAAAATACCTGCAGAAGTAAAGAAACAAGGGAGTGAGACAGGAAGAGAGACAGAAAATATGAGCATGCCTCATTAGGTGGTGTTTTATTGTCTCCTGTTCTGTGACTGAATAGACTACAACCTTCATTAGAATGGCCCATCCTTCAGTGCCCGTGACATCATTTCAATTCAGAAAGCATTCTCATCCTGGCTGGGCACGGTGACTCACCCCTGTAATCCCAGCACGTTGGGAGGCGAAGGCAGGCAGATCATGACGTCAGGAGTTTGAGACCAGCCTGGCCAACATGGCGAAACCCCGACTCTACTAAAAATACTAAAATTAGCCAGGCATGGTGGTGGGCACCTATAATCCCAGCTACTAGGGAGGCTGAGGCAAGAGAATCTCTTGAACCCAGAAGGCAGAGGTTACAGTGAGCTGAGATCGTGCCACTGCACTCCAGTCTGGGTGACAGAGCGAGACGCCATCTCAAGAAAAAAAGATATTGAAATAATTATTTCAGTACGTTCAAGACCAGCCTGGCTAACATGGCAAAACCCTGTCTCAACTAACTATACAAAAATTAGCTGGACGTGGTGGCACAGGCCTATAATTTTAGCTACTGAAGAAGCTGAGGCAGCATAATCGCTTGAACCGGGAGGTGGAGGTTGTGGCGAGCTAAGATCACGCCACTGTACTCCAGCTCAGGCAACAGAGCAAGACAGTATCTCAGAAAAAAAAAAAAAAAAAAAATCCCTATCTTGTAATTAGAGGGTGTTAGCCCTTGATCATGGCCATTTCTTAGTCCAGGGCAGCTCTTCCGGTTTTCTGAATGATAACATGTGGTTTCAGTGATAGATGGGCTATCACTGAAACAGCGAATGCACACTAATCCTCATTTTGTTTTAACAAAAATTAAGATTTCTGTTGGAGTGCTAATGCTTAAACATAATAATTAAAGAGCAATTAATCCTCTTTTCTCATCCATAACTACTGTAAAATCTAACCTGTATTATTTTGTTTTTATTATTGTTTGTTTATGTTTGTTGAGTCCAACCCCCTCCTAAACTGGTGCACACACGCAGGGCATCCCACCAGCCTAAAATCAATGAGGTCCTGCACTGTTTGTCTCTGCTCCCACTTTCCTTCCACCAAGACTTCCAATTCCTGAAAGTGCCACCACAGTAATAATGCAGGCTTTTCTGAGACAGCTGCAAGGTTATCTTTTTCTTTGGATTTTCCTAAATCTTTTCTCTCTGTGCAGCTGAAATGGAAAGACACAGCAACCTCTGCCCAGCTCACAATAGCAGCTGCAGCCATGTAATTCCCCCTTTCTTTCCAATCAAAAGGGATTAACATTTCACTCTTTGGACCTGGTATGCTTACCACTCTATATGCTTTTTTCTAAAACTATCCACCTAAGTAACATCTCCCTTTTGCTTTAGTGTTTAAGAAACAAAAAATAAAAACTGACTCGATTATACCCATGGTAATGGCCCTTGCAGTTCAGCAACTGTGTGTTTCTTCTCCAAGGTCTCGATTTTCTGTCTTTACACTTTCCCTAGAACTGATTACTGTATTATTTTATGTGTAATCTTGTTGTATGCTACCTTTAGGTATATAAATAATGTATTACTATTCAAATTCCACTCCAATGGAAGTCGCTTCCACACAACTTCTTAGCTGCCATCATTTGAAAAGTATGATTAATTGAAAGATCTACAGGTTAAATACTTCTCAGCTGATTCCCTAAACAACAATTACAGACTGTTTCTAGTAGTAGTTTCCACACAGACTGGAGTGCAGTGGCACGTTCTCAGCTCACTGCGACCTCTGCCTCCCGGGTTCAAGAGATTCTCCTGCCTCAGCCTCCCTAGTAGCTGGGACTATAGGTGCCCGCCACCATGCCTGGCTAATTTTAGTATTTTTAGTAGAGTCGGGGTTTCACCATGTTGGCCAGGCTGGTCTCAACTTTTAAAACAAATATCTGAACAAAATTTGCCTTGTTTTGTTGCATAAGCCATATGAGCTAATCAGTTTGTCATGAGTCTCTGATATACTCCA
The DNA here is from genome assembly GCF_008728515.1 of Papio anubis. Lineage (NCBI taxonomy): Eukaryota > Metazoa > Chordata > Mammalia > Primates > Cercopithecidae > Papio > Papio anubis. Next base: position 9,424,318 of record NC_044994.1, read on the forward strand.
GAGAGCAATGCTTATGAACTTCACACCAGTGTTGAGAAATAGCAAGTGTGGGGTGCATCATCTATGACCCTCAGCTGTACCAAGTGAATTTTTAAAATGCAATTGCTAAGCCTGTAATGAGGCTCTGAATGTGATCCTATCTCTGCAGTGAGTCACCTGCCAATGCAAGGAAAACAAGACTGTTCTCAGCATTTACAATTTCCTGAGAAATCTTTGTTGCTGTGGTGATTTTGATGCTTTTACCTAAAAAAGTAAAAACATGACATTGTTACTAGCATAAGTAATAAATGGCAAGTGTATCAAATGTGATGAGCACAAAGGTGTCCGGGACTATAATTGCTCAGTTCTGCAGGTGCCACAAAGCACAGCCTAGAAAGACAAGGAGCATCAAACAGTGGTCAACATGTGGCCCTAAGAACTGCCTCATTGGAACTCAGCCCCTTCTTAGCTGTAACTCTGGGTGAGTTACATAACTTTAGTGTCCTCCTTTGTAAAATGGGAATAATAGTAATACACCCCTCCACTGTGTGGATCAAATGAGCTGATATTTATAAAGTGCTTAGAACAGTGCCTGCGCACAGGAGCACAATATAAGAATTGATTAAATGAAATGAACATGCTGCAGGGTGATGCTTCATCTTGGTTAGGACTTTTCAGAATTAGAACCTACAAACCACTTTTTTAAAGTCCACGAATAGTAGCACTTCTTCAATCTGAAGTTCTTAGATCTAAACTTTCAAGTTATACAGGTAAATTCACAATTAAAAAGGAAAGAATGATCCTCTTTTAGTATAACATCTATTCTCACTTCCTTAGAACCTATGATATTTAGAAATCTCTGTCTGATATGTGTGTGCGCTATTGTGGACAATTTTCTTAACACTTTAGATTTCATCGTGATATATTATGAATCATAAAATTTTGATTAATGTAATTTTATCTTAGGAGTTAAACACTTCCAACTGTAGTGCTGCTGTTTTAGCTGTGTGTCCTTTGGCAAGTTACTTACCTTCTCTGAGCTCCTGCTTCTCACCTGAGAAAAACAGAAAAATATGCACAGGTTGTCGTATTGATGAAGTGAGATCTTGTAGGCAAATGTTTTTTAGCAGAGTTAATGTTAATAATGAAGTACCATGTTATTTTAATGTATAAGCAGTAAATTGTTAATATCAAAGTATTAAAAGCCTTTTTATTTTCTCATTGCAAACCTGGCCAATTCCAGGGAGCCTTTCCTGGATCCTCCTTTCCCGGATCCTCCTTTCCCATCACCATTACTGCTAACTCTCGTTTCTCTTCTCGTCTCTGTTATAAATATGTTGAGGGCAAGAACAAGCCTCCCCCTTTTTTGGTCTCTTTTACTTAAGCCTTGTGCAGTGAGTGCTCTGTGCACTGTAGGATGTTTGCTATGTTACTTCTTAATGGATAAAAAGAGTGGCTACTATGCATCTTTTTTCACATCATGAAAAATGAAGAAGGAATGAGATCTAGGTTGAGTTCATGTTGAAGTGGAAAATCTAAGAGGAACTTAAGAGAAAGCCACGAAGACGGCTTCTAAAACATAGTGCAATGTTCTGCTGAACTCGGAGAAAATGACTGTGGAAAGAAAAAAAAGAGCAGTGCACTAACAGCATTATTTTGTTGTGGTACCCACAGTTAGGGACTTAGAGTAGGATCCAGCGAAGCAAAAGGAAAGGAACAATTCAGACAAGTAGTAGCTATACCAGGTAAGTCACAGAATCAGAAGGCCAAAAGGGGAGAAACTTGCAAGAGGAGTTATTTGTATGTAAGTGTGTGCATGGGTGTGCAGAGGCCAACAAAAAATAAAAGCAAGAAAATGCCATTATCTTCCAGAAGGAGATCATTGAAAACCTTTAGAGAGTGCTTTAAGCAGATCTTTGGAAGCTGAATCCAAATTAAGAAAGATTCAGAAAGAATAAGTGATTGGGGAGTAAATGCAGCTGGTGGAGACCACTGGTTTAGGAAGAAGACAGACTGGATATGAGATGGTCAAGTCGAAAGGTTCAAGGAAGGCATAGATCAATCAGAAAACATTCCCGAATCTTAAATGGCAATTGAAAACAAATCACTGGAAAGCTTAAATAAAATTGCTCTCCTTTCCAATGGCATTCTTATGCCTGACTCAACTATTATCAGTGTGAGAAAACTGAGATGCACACATGATTCAAAGCCAATGGTTTTAATTTTTCCTAATACATGAGTCATGTTAAAGATTGAAAGACATGGATTTGTATGTATTCAAAATATTCTTGAGCCTATTACAATACAATATTGTTATTGAAAGGTTAATGTCTAAAGTTTCAGATAATTATATTACCAACATGCAGTACCATACCAAAAAAAAAAAAAAAAAACTTGGTCTTATTTATACGTTTTAAAATAAGTAAGAGGATAATTGGAATGTTTATAACACAAAGATACGACAAATGCTTGAGGTGATGGATACTCCATTTACCCTGATGTGATTATTACACATCATATGCTTGTATCAAAATAGCTCATGTACTCCATATATACTTACTGCGTACTCATAAAAATTAGAAATGTTAAATCTAAAAAAAAAAAGGGGGGGGAAAAGAAAAGAAAAAGGTAAGATTTTGTAAAATGTGATTTATCTGTTTTCTATCTGAATAGGTTCCTCAAGATGAATGGACAGGGTACACCCCTCGAGGTAAAGATGATGAAATTCCATGCCGAAGAATGCGGAGTGGTAGTTATATCAAGGCCATGGGGGATGAAGACAGTGGAGACTCAGACACGAGTCCCAAGCCTTCTCCAAAAGTTGCTGCACGGAGAGAAAGCTATCTCAAGGCTACTCAGCCATCCCTTACAGAACTCACCACACTCAAGTAAGTAGTCCTAACCCTGCACTTGTGATAGTCCAGGTGCTTGTATTATCACCGAGGCTCAGACGGTGTGTCTCCTACAGTAAGTGGGGCAGAAACATCCTACAGGTGGAGCAGTGCAATACATTGATTGTGACTTTAGATCTGATGTCTGTACCCCAGTGCCTTTGTAGAGAGGGGCAACAGATGTGCTCTGCATTGATCATGAGCTGAACCCCTCATCTCTAAGAAGCAGAAACAATCCAATCTTTTCAGAAGCCATTCTGGATTCTTTTAAATCCAGAATGGCTTCTGAAAAGAATTAAAATTTCTGGTCAATAAGAATATACATGTATCCCAATTCTTGAACATTTGCTCGGGCATGAAGTACATACAAGAACTTTTTCTTAAGACTCTTGAATTTTTCAGATAATTGAGTGACATAATAGAGGAGATTGTCTTGGAGAAGCTTATAGAATGTGGCCATGCTTGCAAATTGGATATGTGAAGGTTCTTGACATACATTTTTAAACTTGGGCACTCAATACGTATTACAATTTGAAGGCCTTAAAAATGTTTTGTTTGAAAATATAAATATAGTCATACAACATCTAATGATGGGGTTACATTCTGAGAAATGCATCATTAAGTTATTTCACTGTGCAAACATCATAGAGTATACTTACACAAAGCTAGATGGTCTAGCCTACTACACACTTAGGCTATATCGTGTGGCGTATTGCTCCGAAGTTGCACACCTATGCAGCAAATTACTGTACTGAAGGCTGTGGGCAACTCTCAGACAATGGTAAGTATTTGTTTATCTAAATATATCCAAACATAGAAAAATACAGTAAAAGTACAGTATTATAATCTTATGGGACCACCATATTATATGCATCATTAACTGAAATGTTGTTTTGCAGCATATGACTGTGGTCCTTAACTGTATTTGTGCTGTTTGTGAACAAAGAACAGCACTCCACAGGAAACCACTGAAATTGATTATTTTAAGCCAGACCTGATTTAATTCTAAATGCTGTTTATAGAGAGTACATTCTTTAGAGTCTTGAAATGTAGAAAATAGATAGAATTCCATTTGGACCTGAAAAATATATTACAGATAACTCATATTTTTAACTGCCATTGATTCCGTATTTTGATGAAATAACATTACTATTCGTGCATTTATATTATGTTACTAAATAAAATATTAAAAGACAAAATAAATAAAACAAAAAAATCAATGCAGTCGAGTTAAGGAAAACAAACCTATTTGTTAATCAAGAGCACTGAAAAACAGCTGACTCTTGTGCATGGGAATTTATTTAAATAGCAGAGTATGTTGTATTTTAAAGAACTGGACAGAGACAGCCTCTCATGAATTATTTGTCAAGCGTTTGTGTGGAACAATTCTGGATCGTTTTAATCAAAAATTAACACCAACGCATCAGTAAATTAAGCCAAGAAAAAAACCTCTTCTTTCTTTCTTTGGCTTTCAGTTGCCCTTCCTCTTTGTCTTTCTACTACATGTGTTAGTTTTCAAGAATCGTCAGAACGAACTACCACAAACTTGGTGGCTTGATTAGATCTACAAAGACTCTATTTCCAAATAAGGTCACATTCACCGATAGTAGGAGTTAGGACTTCAATATATCTATCTGGAGAACAGAATTGGACCCAAAACATTGCCACATGAGCTTAAAAAAAAAAAACATGGAAATAAAAAACAGAAACAAATCTTCATTGTATTTTGGCACACCTAGCAGATGCTCAGAAAATTAAATTAAAAGAACTGGATTTGTAATAAAGGCAGTGGACCAAGGTGACATGAAACGAGGGAGGCCAAGGACCCTTCTGAAAAAAATATCTTCTATGGACCTTAAAATATCTCTCCACTAGACACAATGCTAGGTAGTCATGGCTGTGGGGTTAACATCTTTCTGAAGATGCAAGAAAAGAATTGCAATGGGCAGGAAAGTCACTTAAACCAGCAACCTCCAGAGTCCTTTCCACCTCCTGAGTATCCTGTTAGGTTGTCATCAAGATGCATTGGTCACATTCGCTGAGTGATACTTTGGGTCTTGGGTGATAAGATAGAGGAACTGCTCTTGTCCACTGCGATATCCAGGTAAGAGGAGAACAGGAAGATGCAGAGCCATGAGGAAGATGAGAAGGGTGCTCTGAGGAGACTGAGGACAGGGGTGGTGGGTAGGGGCTGAAATCAACATCACAATCGTGCCCTGGGCTACTCTCATAGCTTCAGGATGTGGAGGATCACTCTGAAGTCATCGAAACTCTTTCTTTCTCATTTGCCTTCTTCACAATATGACCCTCCTCTAATGGCCTGGACCATATTTTTGTGACCACCATATATTTCTTTTGCTGCTCAGAAGTTTTCAGAGCAGAAAGAGACAAACATGCAGATGACAGCTAGGCTGATGGTAGAGGGCCAGCTCCTTCAGAGGGTGAAGATGTTGAACTGGTTATGAGTTAGTGACTGCTATTTCCTCCCTCCCCACTTACGGAAATTCAAAGTGGTGATAAGTGGACAGGAGAACACCTACTAAACTGAAAACATTTTACTTAGGATGGAGTTTCCCCAAACCATCTCTGTTGTCCCCTATTCTTTGGCAGGAAAGAGAACTTTTTTTTCCTATGTTTATGTAAGATGGATAATGTGCCGATATCATCACAAGGTTTGAAGGAAGCACATCTCATATATTACTGTGAAAACTCAATCATCATGATTATGATCCACAAAAGGATCACAAGAGAACCTTAGACAACCATCTAAACATATCTTCCTTCCCTGTGCTACCATCACATCCCCTAGAATCATTTCTCATAGTTCTACTTACCTCTATTCGTTTCACACTCACCTAGTTTATGAGTTCCCTTTGTCATTACAGTCTACACATTAAACCTCCGTCATCTTCAACTGCATGCAATTGTTAGTGACCTCTAGTTTAACCAGATTGGCCAGGCACGGTGACTTACACCTGTAATCCCAGCACTTTGGGAGGCCGAAGTGGGCAGATTGTTTGGGTCCAGGAATTTGAGACCAGCCTGGGCAACATGGCAAAACCTCGCCTCTACAAAAACTACAAAAATCAGCCAGGTGTAGTGGTGTGCACCTGCAGCCCCAGCTGCTCGGAAGGCTGAGGTGGGAGGATCACTTGAACCCAGGAAGTCGAGGCTGCAGTGAGCCTTGATTGAGCCACTGCACCCCAGCCTGGTCAACAGAGAGAGACCCTGTCTCAAAATTAATTAATTAATTAATAGTTTAACCAGATTGAAAGAGATACAAAAGAAAAAAAGGAAAACACACTAAAAAGGCAAAAATTCAGACATGACATGAGTCATAATCAGTTCTGTCTTTCCTTCCTTGATGATGTTTTGACTGCAGATCATTATTTTTCTAGAAGTTTGAAGGATTCAGTCCCTTATGAGAAAAAAGATCCCCATATCCTGGAATTCTAGTTCCTCAAAAAAGAAAACTATATTTATGTTCCTACTTCTTTGACATTTAAGTCGATTTTTTTCCCTCCTTCCTCCTCAGCAATTCACAGCTTTAGGGATGAATCATAGCCCTGAACCAAGATAACTAAAATTAGGCAAGTGAGATTGGGGCAACATTTTGTTTAAGGTTTTCAACTCCCATCTTCTCTCAGAAATGTTGGAGAGAAGGCACTCCTACACTTTCTTACATTGTTTTTCTCTTTTCTTTTCTATTTTCCAAAGGCATCTTGAGGGTTTATTTATGTGGGTGGTTTTTCATCAGCTGCTTAGTGTTAGTCATTGGGTCCTCAGACATATAAGGCCTAAGGTCAGTTAAACATTGTGGTGTTAGGAGTAGTTTTGAGACAATGAAGTCCATCTTTGGGCCAGCAAAACCCCTCCTGTAACTACTCTTGGAAAACTATTATTTCGGTCACTCTCTTCTCTTATCCCACAGCTATTAACAAATCGCTCCACCTCATCACTAGCTTTTCCTTCTTCCTTACTTATTAGCTAACAATAAATTTGAAATGGCATATCACCCGAGAATATTAATATTTTCAAAAAGTTCTGAATGTTTAATAGTAAATTTCCAGGCAAGTAGAGGAGACATTTAGGGGCCAGAGTTCTCTCAAAGCATGTCGTTGCAGCCTGGCACTGATGAAGAACATAAGTCTCTTACTTGGAGTGCTATTTATTCTAGAACTGAGACTACTGCCTGCTACCATGATTAGTTAAAACCTAGTCCAAATCCCATCTGGGACTTTTATTCGATTCACTGCAGAAAGAACTTTTTAAAAATTATACTAAGTGGGGTGTCATTTAAAAGATTCTGAAGTTAAATTCAAATATCTATTAATCCTACATGAAAAATAGTTTAAAGTGACTTAATACTTCATCTCTTTATCCAAGCACTAAGAAAAATTCTTCCCCTAGAAGAAATAGTCAGTCTTTAATATTATAGACTTTGAAACTCCTCTGAAATTGGGGAGAAGGATCCCAGGCCGTTGCAAGAGAGCCAGTCAGAGCTCCTAGCAATTTTGATAAAGTGTCTGACGAAAGGCTTCAGGAAGATTTATTTTCAGTTCTAAATGCCTTGAAGGCAAATCGTTTTTCATTTTCAGGATGGTTAATCCTCTTAATCTTCATTTTTCCCCCTGGCCCTGAACCTTTTTTTTGTTTGTTTTAGATAAATTGGAAAATTTTAAATTTAAATTTGGAAAAATACTAAGTAGCTGTGTGCCTTTTGGCAAATGGATTAATGTCTCTGAACCTCCTCATAAATGAGAGTCTCAGTCTCTTAGCATGGATGGCACCACTTAAGTGGCTCTCCCTACAACTCCTCCCACCCCAAACCTGTGGCAGACAGCATTAGCCAATCCCAGCATTGATGGATCCCATCGCCCTACCGATTGAGAACAGACTGAGCCCCTGAACCAGTCTCAATGCAGGGCTCCAGCCACCATGATTCATTGATCCGAGATGCCCACAGGTGCTATCTTTAGTCTACAGGAAATATCTCCCAGGAACCTTTCAGCACTGATGTGTATAATTATAAGAACGAGGCACGGTAGGCTGGCGGTTCACAGTTTAAAGACAAAAGAAAGTAGTATTGGTAAAGAAAATAATTTGAGAAGAGGTGGATGGAGTGTTCTTCTTCAACTTTAATTCTGGATATTTTAAATGCGTCGATTTCTACGTAAGGAACCCAAAACCATAGGTTCTTGCTGTAGTCTCTTTTGTTGTTGTTGTTGTTTATCTTGTATACATTTTTTTCTCCCCTTTTTTCCTCCTGGACATGCTGTGTCCTTGCCTGTTCCTCACGTCATACACTCCCCTCCTACCTACCTACTGCTCCTCGTTCTCCTTTTCTTGCTCGAGAAAGAGGGGGATGGGATGAAGATTGGAGCATCGCTATTTTTTTCCCCAAATATATGAACCGTATTGCGAACATAGCAATTTGTATCATCCCATCTCTGTTCTAAGTAGTATGAAATATCTGTTTTGCCTAATGCTTTTTTGTTCCTCTCCTACCTGTTCCTCTGTATCATTGTAACATACAACAGCAAATGCTCCTCACAAAATAGGTAGAACAAGAAAACACAACCTACCACACGAAGTTGTGAATTAACGTCCTCAGTGATCAGTGATATAAACTCAGGGTAGTGTCCCATTCTTCCCTGATATAATACTTTCTTCTATTATCCTCTATCCTTCTAACTCCCCACTCCCACTTTCCAATATAATAAGAAATGCGACACATTTAAAACAGGGAAAGTCATTCTTGCTCACAGAAAAATTGTCACTTGCTCATCTACAAATTATCTAAATACCTTTCAAAACTTTGTTAGAAATCAGCTTGATTTGAAAAAGAAAAAAACACCTAATACAAGCTATCGCCTATTATATTCAGTCCCAGATCACCACTCCTAGTTTTAAAAAAAAAAAAAAATGTTCCTTCATTGGGAAATGAATGCCCTCCTCCAAATGATGTGGGCACGTGTGAGTATTGTAGTCTGTACCAAATCCTGGTATCTTGCTGTACAATTACTCTTTAGAAAAGCCTGTGTTGAAAGGAAGCCTGCATAGACTGAAAAGTTTCTACAATGATCATGACTACAGAGAGGTGAGAACTCCTTGTGTGTCTTTAAAGGAGGCAAAAGAATAAAAGAAAGTCCAGATACTTTTCTAGAGAGAAGGAATGGAGACATTTTTAAAAGTTAAGAGTCAGGGGTTGGGGGAGGGAAAGCATCAGGATAAATAGCTAATGCATGCTGGGCTTAATACCTAGGTGATGGGTTGATAGGTGCAGCAAACCACCATGCACACGTTTACCTGTGTAACAAACCTGCACGTCCTGCACATATATCCCAAAACTTAAAATAATTTTTTTAAGTTGGAGGAATATTTACATTTTAACAAGGTTCTAAGTGCCTGACTGAGTGCTATGGGCTTTACATACATGTTTTCTTTTGATCATCACAACTCTATGCATGCAATTTTGCCCATTTTACAAATGATAAATTTGCATCTCAGAGAGATTAAATAACTTTTTAAAGGTCACCTATCAATCAAATGTCAGAGCTAAGATTTGAGCCCAGGTGTTGAAAGCAGAAAAGATAAAAAGCTGGACGGAAAGTTGAACTTACTAAGACTGCAGTGATGAGCTATTTAAAAGACGTTTAATAATGGAGGGGAAAGGAAGATCAGCTGGGTGTGGACAACTGTCAAGTGGTACCCAGGAAAAACAGACATTCAAAACAGACTGTGAGAGTGAAGGATGGATTTGAAGGGGCATCAGAAGCCTGCAGTGAAGTGAGTTCTCTGTCTGAAGTGTAAACATCAAACATGCAGCTGAAACAGGAAGGATCTTGAGAACATCGTGACTCAGGCTTAGCCTCAGGTACAGAGAAGAAGGACCAATGACCAAAGAATCAGAGCTGCAGAAGGTGCTGGCTGACAGAGGACACAGGAAGAAGGGACGGACTCTTAGGAGCCTGGGTTCAGCTCTGTGGAGACTAATACAATCATGAGTCCTGGGCCTATATCTGTTCTATGGCTTACCGTGTGTAACCTGACCCTTCTTCAAAGGACAGCAGACCAGGTTTGCACCCTTGACAGCTGGCTTCAAGGGGCTGTGTAAACAAAGCCCTAAGACAGCAGAGGGAGGGGAGCCAGGGAAGGCCCTGGCTGAGGGTTCTGGAAACAAAGACTCCCCACTTCCTTTAGGTGGTGCCGATCACAGATGCTGCCCACTGTCCTTCTAGGACGGCTTCTCTTTGCAGAGAGCCTCAAAATTCTTTCGTCTTGTCTGCCTGCCACCTGCCATTTGTTCAATGTAATATCTATGTTCCCGTTAAAGTGCAGACAACGAGGTAAAGAGAACACCCTAATTACAATCAGAAATTATATTCATGCAATCACTCACTCACTCATTTATTCATGCAACAAACATTTGGTAACTTTAATAATTTAAGTACTGTGTCCTACATTTATACCTTGGTTTCAATATTCACTAAATGCTTTACTAAAATCTGGTTTTCCAGAGTCAAGTAGAAGAGAAAAATACACACACACACACACACACACACACACACACACACACAAAAGTCTAAGAATGGCAAAAGCAGGCACTGCAAAGAGGAAAGGAACTTAAAATTCAGAGGCTGGTGGTATTAAAGTTGATCGTTTTGGTCAGAATTATTTTCTGATGAGAAAAATCCGTGTTGCCTGGCATAAGAAAGGGTGGTATTTTTTGTTTCTTTTTGTTTTTGTTTTCTTTTGTTTTGTTTACAGGTTACTATTTAGTTGGCATAGTACGTTATTAGCTTTACTTTTGCTGTATCATTTATTATTAAAGAAATTCTTCTTATGCATGCAGATGGAAGGACATTTTGCAGGAATGAGAAAAGCTTCTTGAAAAGGAAGCCTAGGCGGACATATTAGGAGGTGCCTCTAATCCTTTATAGAAGCAGGCTGGGTGTAAGTCCTAAATAAATGTATGTTTACAGAAGATGCATTTGAAATAGCAAAACCATCAACATTCCTATCTATAAACTAGGAGGAAATTCGATCAAAATTGCAGCCCAGGGAATTCAGGTTAGCTGCAAGGAGGAACTTCTAAGTGCAAAGTTATTAATTATCCAATCAATTAATTTGGAAATTGTTAGAGAAAACTTCCAAGGCCTCTTTTGAAACCAGCTGAGTTATATTCCTCTGAGACGTTGGATAATTCTGCTTGAGCAAGACAGACAAAATGTCTATATAGGATCTTTCCAGCCTGAAGAGTCTAAGACTGTATCATAAGATCTGCACCATCGTCTGATCTGTGCATTGATCCTGTATTTTCAAGCTAAGCATGCAGGAAGAAGAGATTTCAAAGCACCCACATAACACAGTACCCCCTAAATATATCACTTCTCTTCCTGACACTTCTCTTTCTATCAGTGGAATGATCATTTTCTAAATACAGTCTGGAAACTTTGCAACTCACCTCTTACCTCTTCCAGCTTTACTACTTTTCACTTGAGTGATTGCAATGGACCCATTTGTCTTGATGCCCCCAGCCTCTCTCCGCTCCAACTCCTTCTCTAAGACTTTCTACCAGGTTGCTAAAATATTATCTCTGAATCCCATGTTGTCTAGGCACAAAGTCCCAAATGTAGCATTCAAAAGTGTCACAGTAAGACTCCATTCTCCTTTGAGATCTTCTTTCCTGCTATTCCCTTACAAGCACAGAACACTTGCATGGGAAGTAACATCAAGCCACTTCAACAAGCCACTGATTGTTCAAGCGTAATTATGCAGATTCAAGAAGGTGCAGTGTATGTGGCACACTTAGCACCGTCTCTGGCACACGGTAGTTGCTCCATATATGTTAGCTATCACCATCATTATTATCAGTTTTGGCCACCTACTATGTGCTAAGCTTTGGGATATATTATAGTAGTCAGGATTCCCAGTACAACAGAACTTGCGATCTAATGGGGGAGAAGACGAGAAGAAAGTCTCCATTCTTTTAAATCTTCTTCTCAAAGTTAACCTCTGGCTGTCGGCCATTATTTCTTCCTCCTAAGAATTCCCAAAGCACTGTGTTAACATTTCTCAAGGTAATATAGCCTTCTTAAGTGCTGGTCTGTTTTCCCCGTCCCTCGTGTAGAAAGAGATTCGATGCTCTCTGAAAGAATGCTTTTGAATCACTTGGCACAGAGTCGTCATCCCAGAGGGGAAGTTGAACAAATGCTAACGCATCATTACGCAATCCCTCTATGCCTAAGGTGCCCTGAACAGTACCCTCCACGAGTAGCTTTAATGCGCAGTGGTTGAGTTGAGTTGCCATCTAACATCTGCCCAGCATCCTTTGACTGCGTCTGTGCTCTCTTTGATTCTTCCCCCTCCCTCTGCTTCTGAATCTGTGGTTCTCTGAAAAGCTCCCTATTCCTTCTCAACCCTGCTTTGCATTGCCAGCCCACCTGGAGGCTGGGAGCTCAGTCTGGCAGGTACACATTAGCTCGTTAAAAATATCCACGCAGCCATCCCTAGTATTGTTATCCATTTTGAACATTAGCATATTTCCTTTAGTTCATCTGGGGAATCCCAGTTCCTTCTAGTTCTATGAGGGGGCAGGAAGCACCAGCATTAACTAGTCCTTTTGAAGTTGGGAAGGGTCTTCTTCAATGATCACATTAACTACTCCAACATTCTTTAAAAATTATTTGTGGCTGGGCGTGGTGGTCCACGCCTCTAATCCCAGCATTTTGGGAGGCCAGGGCAGGCGGATCGTTTGAGGCCAGGAGTTCAAGACCAGCCTGACCAACATGGCAAAACCCCATTTCTACTAAAAATACAAAAATTAGCTGGGCGTGGTGGCGTGTGCCTGTGATCCCAGCTACTCAGGAGGCTGAGTCACTCGAACTCGGGAGGCAGAGGTTGCAGTGAACCAAGATCTTGCCACTGCACCCCAACCTGGCCAACAGAGCCAGACTCTGTCTCAAAAAATGTGTGTGTGTGTGGATATATATATGTATATACATATATGTATGAACCCACATAAACCAATGAGAAAATATCATCTATCCTGATAGCTAGTAATATTTTAATTTTCTTCTAAGCCTATTGTTTAACATAAATAATTGGAAATAACAGTCATCAAGTGTTTTTAGTACATATGATAAGATCCTCCCAACGGTGTCAGAAGGAGTTTAGAGTTGATTTGTAACCAACACTTTACTGATACACCAAGGCTTTCCAATGGTTGTGAACCTCACGAGACAGAGCCTGGGCCTTCAGCTCCAGCCCTCTACTTTCTCTCCAACTTCTTTCCTCCCACTGACTCCTGAAACTCTGAGGACTTTTCCCTGAACAGTCTGGAGACTGTTTCCACCATCTGGACATTGTTCTTGACTTACAGCTCAGAACCTTCTTTTAGTTCTGCGGGCCACACCTCTTTCCCAGAAAAAGCAGAGCTGAGAGCTCTCGGAACAGATCCAGATTACCAACTGCATATAAAATTGCCACCACCTCGGTAGCATCATTCCTGTGCCAGATTCCAAGAGAGAATGGACACTGCTGTGGGTACAGGCACCTGAGAAGATTGGCCTGGTCCTGAGGTTTGTGCCTTCAGAGCCTGGGTTTGAAAAGCCAAGCTGGAGGGCCGGGCGCGGTGGCTCAAGCCTGTAATCCCAGCACTTTGGGAGGCTGAGACGGGCGGATCACGAGGTCAGGAGATCGAGACCATCCTGGCTAACACGGTGAAACCCCGTCTCTATTAAGAAATACAAAAAACTAGCCGGGCGAGGTGGCGGGCGCCTGTAGTCCCAGCTACTCGGGAGGCTGAGGCAGGAGAATGGCGTGAACCCGGGAGGCGGAGCTTGCAGTGAGCTGAGATCCGGCCACTGCACTCCAGCCTGGGCGGCAGAGACTCCGTCTCAAAAAAAAAAAAAAAAAAAAAGAAAAGCCAAGCTGGGAGCATTTTCCATTGTCGTTGCCATCTCCACTCAGTGAAGAAAGATTGTGTTGGAATTTTAGAGTGAGAGAAGCTAGAGACAAAGCTAGCTGGACGTGCTCATCTAGCCCGAGGCTGCGTTTCTCCGTTGAAAGGAGCCCCTTCACAATGCTAGGCGGGGTCCAGTAGTCGGATGAGAGCCAATGGTGGACATCTCTTCCCAACTCCATATTCAGTTTGGTCATCCTGGGAGCCATACTGGCCATGATGGGAATATTTACACCATGGAAATCAACACGCTCTACAAGGCAGAGCTTCTTCCTCCCAAAAAGTCCATTTCTAAACATTTACCACTTTACCAACAGCATTATTTTCCTGTAGCCTTTCTTCAGAGAGAGAATAAATGAAAAATCTTAGACGCAAATCTAGAAGGAACCTCAAAGATGATTCTAACCCTTTTATATTACAAATGAGGATATGCAGGCCCCAAGGAAAGGGGTATGTCACTGAAGCCCTTCAGCAAGGTTTAGGACCCAAGTCATCTCACTCTCAACCAAGACTTCTTTCCAGAGGAATCAAAGTTTCAAGCTGCTGACTGCCCTGAGGCAGACAAGAGACCTAGCAGACTCTGTCTCCATTGCACATATACGATTAAGTGCCGCCAGGAACAATGAACACAATGTTGTATAATTATTTGTAAGTTGTGAAATTACATCATGTATGTTACCTCTAACTAAAAGTGCTATATTTGTTCAAAAAAGAGAAAAATTAATATGAATTGAAAAGAGGAAGGGATGACTTCGTGAAAGAGAAAGGATTCAATTTGGAATCTGAATAATCACTGAGAGGCAACAGACTAGGGAGGAGGAATTTTGTCTGAGTATAAAGAAATTAAGTTGACTAGTGTATTAGAAGAGTATTTAAAAGTGAGAGGCCATCTTTGGATAGAAAGTGAGAACTTTTCGAAGTAAGATCCTTAAATATCCAGATAATTCATTTTGTTTTAATAAAGAGAGCGATAGGAAACCACTGATAGCCGAGCCAGATAATGAAGTGATGTAAGTGTTGTTTTAGAAAGATGGCCTGCGTGGCCAGGCACGGTGGCTCACACCTGTAATCCCAACACTTTGGGAGGCCAAGGCGGGTGGATCACAAGGTCAAGAGTTCGAGCTGAGGCAGAAGAATCACTTGAACCCGGGAGGCGGAGGTTACAGTGAGCTGAGATTGCGTCACTGTGCTCCAGCCTGGGCAACAGAGTGAGACTCCGTCTCAAAAAGAAAAAAAAGATGGCCTACGGGGTGTGGAGTCAAAAATCCAATTACAGCATTTCTTGTGCTTTTCTCTTACTTTTTTCTTCTGGCTTCTTTATTTGTTTTTCTTGTTGTTGGACTATATCTCGTTTTAACCCCCCAAAAAATCACCTTGAAGAATAGTAATGGCTAACACTTAGAAGCACTTCCTCTGTGCCAGACACAATTCACATAATAACTAATAGTACCTATAAGACAAGAATTATTATTGACTAAGTTATACAAGGAGGAAACTGGGGCACATAAATTTAATTGACTTTCCAAGGTCACAGATCTACAAGTGTCACAGCCAGGATTTGAATCCAGAGCCCATGTCATTAGCCACTATACTAGCCTGCCTCTAGATGAGATAGAGAGAGACAAATTGGAGACAGACAGTTTGAAATCAAGTAAGAGGCTAGAGAAAGTTGTACTGCTCCAGAGAAAGAATGGTAGAAGCAGAGATTAGGATAGTACCAGAAAGGGCTGATATACGAAGTTACACAGATAAATAAGGGCACCAAGAATCAAAAGCCAACCAGGGACAGGTGGTATAGTTTGGGTGTTTGTCCCCCCCAAATCCCATGTTGAAACGTAATCCCCAGTGTTGGAGGTGGGACCTGCTGGAAGGTGTTTGGGTCTGGGGGACGAATCCCTAAGGTATGGCTTAGGTGCTGTCCTCATCATCACAACTGAGTTCTCACTTTGAGTTCATGCAAGATCTGGTTGTTTAAGAGTGTGGCACCTCCCCACCCTCTTGCTCTCTTTCTCTTACCGTGTGACATGCTGACACCCTGTCACCTTCAGCCATGATTGTAAGCTTCCTAAACACTCACCAGAAGCAGCTACAAGTACCATGCTTCCTATAAACCCTGTAGAATCATGAGCCAATTAAAACCCTTTTCTTTATGAATTACCCACCTTCGAGTATTTCTTTCTAGTGACCCAAAAACAGCCTAATACAACAGGTCAAATCTCCTTGTTGCTGCTGCTATTATTTTGTCTTGCTTACTGTAGTGATACGCTATTCCCCAATATACACCATACCCATATAAGTCTCTTTTTTTTATTTAGGAATAATAGGAAGATTTCCTTTTTTATTATTACAAAATATAATACTCATAAAAATTTTAACAGCACCAAGAAATATTTTAATAATGTATAAAAGTCCCCCTCCCCTCTTCTTTCCCTTTTTATCCCTCCATAGAGGTAAGAATTCTGTTTCTTACAAATCTTTTCAGAAATGTTCTAGGCATACATTATATATACCCATGTCTAAACTTTCTTTATACATACTGTTCTACAATTTGCTCTTTTCACTTGAAATTAGGTCTTAAACATTGTTTTATACAAATACTTGTGGGTTAACCACACTCTTTTTAACAACAGCAAAGTATTCCATTGTATGCCTGTACTATAATTTATGCAACCACTTCCCTCATTGAATGGGTCATATTCTTTATGCAAAGCAATGGAAGACAAAAAGACCTACTTATAACAAAAAGAGATATTCACAACATATCAGCATGGTCATGGGAGTATAGGCCTTGGGCAAGAGTGCAGGAATTAGCTAAAAGTGTAAAAGTAACTTCAATAAACATGAAGGCTTGGCATCTCAAAGCACTTAATCATTTAAAGAAAATGAAAATGAAGCAAAAAACAGGATATAAAGTAAAATATGCTCCCACCCGCCAAAATAGACAAGTATAATCATAAAACCTGCTGTTCCAATTCCCTGCTGGGAAGACTGGGTTCTAAGACTATGCCCCTCAGGGTTGAGTATAAGCTATCTACCATGGGAAGAACAATCCAGGGGCCATTTTAAAAATAGGTGCATTTTTTGTTTGTTTGTTTGTTTGTTTGTTTTTTTAACTTACAGCAGTGGTAATATTTGATCAACAGTTAGAATTTTCCAGCTTCTCTTCCTTTTTGAATATTTTGAGATGGACTTCACTATTCATATGATAGGTTAAGATCCTCCTCATTTCTCTTTCCTTGGCTGTCTTAAAGAAAACAATCATCTCAGGTAGAGGAGTATTAGCAGGAGGGAAGAATGATCCTTGGGGAAAAATTTCGAGGTGTTTTGTTTTGTTCTGAATTAGGTGAATCCATTAACTGCCTGCACTCCACAGCCCTCACTCCCCACACTTTCCCTGAGTTTATTTAAGTAGTTGCCCATAGCAACCACCGACACTTTAAGTAGCTGAGCTGAGTATTGCGGGGAAACAGCTTGGCAAGCCTCTGTCTAGCTTCCATGATCATTCACTGTGCCCTGGAGGTAACAATATAAAATTCAAATGATAATTTTAAAATACTAACAATGGTTTTGTGTTTCCTGTGTTTAAAAAAAAAAAAAGGCACTACGTTTTTTAAGTGACATGGTACAACAGGGTCTGCTGGTCACCCTCAATACCACTGGAAATGGAATAATTTCAGGAATGAGAGGAACGCTGTGAAGAAACCCCCGCAGAAGGGACAGCACACCGTAGCCACACTGCTCTTCTTCCCTCTCCCTTTCTGGCAGCACCCATGCCCCTAGGGCTCCAGTCCTGCTGACTTACAGGCAGCCTGAAATA
Source organism: Papio anubis (assembly GCF_008728515.1). Lineage (NCBI taxonomy): Eukaryota > Metazoa > Chordata > Mammalia > Primates > Cercopithecidae > Papio > Papio anubis. Next base: position 9,441,971 of record NC_044994.1, read on the forward strand.
ATAAGAGAAGGCAGAACTGTGTACAAATCTGGACTTTACAAATTTGCAGCCTTATGTGAGTGACTTCTCTGGTTGTGGCTTTTTGTTTTTCATTTTATAAATGAGTCTATTGCTGGGTGCAGTGGCTCATGCCTGTAACCTCTTTAGGAAGCCAAGGCTGGTGGATCACGAGGTCAGGAGTTCAAGACCAGCCTGGCCAAGTTGGTGAAACGCCCCCCGTCTCTACTGAAAATACAAAAATTAGCCAGGCATGGTGGCAGGTGCCTGTAAGCCCAACTACTGGGGAGGCTGAGGCAGGAGAATCGCTTGAACCTGGCAGGTGGAGTTTGCAGTGAGCCAAGATCGCACCACTGCACTCCAGCCTGGGCAACAAAGCAAGACTCCATCTCAAAAAAAAAAAAAAAAAAAATTCTTTTGAGGCCATTAAGTGAGATCAGAATGTTAAAATTTTTTAAAAATTAAAAATGGTTCTAATTATCTATTATTAAAAAAATATTGTGAGAATTAACTGAGCCAACTTATGTTAGGCACCTTACCTAGAATGCCCTATACAGTAAGCATATACTTAGCATCTCCTGTGTGCAAGCTAAAATGTTACTCAAAAATACATAAATAAATAAACAACCTTACAGGGAAAAGACAACAATAAAACCATACAAACAGATGCATTCAGAGACCAGGTTACTCAACACCCTCCATGTGCCAAGTCCCATGAGGCTCTTCCGCACGGAACTGGAATCCTACTTTCCTCTCCAAGTCAATCCCCCAGGATGGGCCCTGGACTGTGTTTTATTTTCTACACTGTAGCTGCCTGTAGCCTTTGATCCCTGTAGGTCTATCCCTGTCCCTGTCCCTGTCCCTAGAAAGAAGGTACTTCCTTCCGTCGCTCACCCCAAAGGGCTCACTGGCCGACCATGAAGCTACCCCCAGCTTTGTTCTCTGACTGTGGATCTGTGTGGCTGCTTTTGTGTCTCTGTCCTTTATTCATCTCTCCCTGACTCCTCGCCTCTGTTGGAAGCGTTTCACTGGCAAGTTGAATGATTAACTTCGGGTTTGGCGACGCTAAGTGTTTTACCTATTCTAAACTAGTGCCTTTGCCTGTGTTTACAGGAATTCAGTGACTCGGGGTATTAGTGCCTTTTCATGCTGCCGATAAAGACATACTCAGGACTGGGTAATTTATAAAGAAAAAGAGGTTTAATGGACTAACAGTTCCATGTGGCTGGGGAGGCCTCATAATCATGGCAGAAGGCAAGAGCGGCTATGAGAGCCAAGTGATAGGGGTTTCCCCTTATAAAACCATCAGATCTCTTGAGACTTATTCACAACGACAAGAACAGTATGGGGGAAACTGCCCCCATGATTCAGTTATCTCCTACCAGGTCTCTCCGGCAACACGTGGGAATTATAGGAGCTACTACTCCAGATGAGATTTGGGTGGGGACACCGCCAAACCATATCACAGGGGAAGCAGGGCTTACAGTATCCCAGACTGTTTTTCCTAGTACATTATGATAACACTGAGTCCTTGTCTCATTTGATCAATTTGGGCAAAACACACTCTTCCAACACTGTGTGTAGTGACCCACCTGACCCCTCCCTCCCGCTTTAAAAATGTTCAGAATGTTCTGTTTTTATGCTCACCAGCCTTTAACAGTATAAAGCTTTCTTTCTTCTCTTATTATTCGTATTTTTCATCCTTTGAACTACATCTGGTAGTTTGCTCGGCTGCTATAACAAAATACCATAGACCGGGTGACTTAACAAAAGTTTATTTTCTAGAGGCTGGAAGTCTGAAATGAGGGTGCCAATATGGTCAGGTTCTGTGAGGGCCCTTTTCCTGGCTAGCAGATAGGGCCACCTCCTCACTGACTTGACGTGGCAGACAGAGACAGAGCTCTTGAGTTTTTTTTTTTTTTTTTTTTTTTTTTTTTGAGACGGCATCTTGCTCTCTCACCAGGCTAGAGAGCAGTGGCGCGATCCAAGCTCACTGCAACCTCCGCCTCCCAGGTTCAAGTGATTGCCGTGCCTCCTGAGTGGCTGGGACTATGGCCCACACCACCATGCCCGGCTAATTTTTTGTATTTTAGTAGAGATGGGGTTTGACCATGTTGGCCAGGATGGTCTTGATCTCCTGACCTTGTGATCCATCCGCCTCAGCCTCCCAAAGTGCTAGATTACAGGCGTGAGCCACCATGCCCAGCCTCTGGTGTCACTTCTTATAAGGACACTATTCCCATCATGAAGTTCTCACCTTGTGATCATATCTAAACCTAATTGCCTCCCCAGAGACCCCATCTCCAGATACCACCACACTGGACATTAGGGCTTCAACATATGAATTGGGAGGAAAACAATTCAGTCCATAGCATCCGATATTATTTTCTGTCTTTGAGTATAATCGTTTATGGAAGGGTGGTGATGCACCCCAGCCATGAAGAAGAAACTATGAGTAAATGCATTTTAAGTTATTGAAATGTGAATTCTGAGCATTATTTTTACCAGCAATGTGCCTGCTGCTGGAATTTGCTTTGATAGCATGGTGAGGATCCAACAGTTTCCATCTCATGCTTCAGCTCTTAGCTCAGTGGCTGAGCGGCTGTGACTGACAGGTCTAGAGCGTATTCATGGATCGAGCTCACCTTACACGTCTGCTTCCTCCCAGGAGCTCTTTGATGGGCTGTCACTCAGCGCATGTTCCCTCTCTTTAGGGCCTCTTAAGAGAACACACTACCTGAATCCTACCAATGGAGTGGTACAATTATTAGAAACATTTGTCATATGCAGTACTCATGAAATCATTAAGTTTTCATGTAGTTTTTACAACTGTAAAAAGTTTGTGGTTTGTATCTCATTTGATCATTAAACAGCCCCTTTGTATACAGGAGAATCTGTTGCATTAATGACAGATCATGGGCAGACCAGAGTGTAGCCCAGGACTTCTCACTCCACAACCAGGATGTTTTCCATAGTATTAAATACCAGTGAGAAATGAGAATAGACGAGTTTTTCCCTCCAAATCTTCACTATGGAAGATTTCCTGGGACAATCTTGAGTCTACAGGTCTGAGTGCTTTGCCTATCTTAATCACAAATTAATTTCTCTCTCTCTCTATGTCTGCATTAGAACCCAGAACACAGATAAAGAGGGGCGGTAACAGTAATCAACACCAGTGATAATGTTTGCTTGGGGCTGCTGGAGAAACCTGGCTGCTAATTGGCAATAACCCAGTGGGCGATGTAGGGCCTTAACTCCTTAATCATATGAGCCGTTTGGCCATCTGATAGCATCCCTTTAAGACTGGCCCAATCCTGCAGCCCTGCTCGTTCCACCTGCTCATTCTTCCCAGCATTTCCAGATGTCCAATGAGATCATACAATAAAAGGATAACACATTTTTTGTGAGTTTTGGCTGGTATATACAAGGAGAACCTTTGTGTTTTATTTAGATAATTTGTATTCAACAAGCCCTGCAACCCTAAGAAAATAGGTGATGTGCCTGTCTATCTCCTGATCTAGCTACTTGGGAGGCTGAGGTGGGAGGATCGAATAAGCCCAGGAGTTGGGAGTCCAGCCTGGACAACATGAGTGAGACCCTCATCTCTAAAAATAAACAAACAAGTAAATAATACAAGTAAATTTAAAAATAGAAAACAGGTCAGGCGCGGTGGCTCATGCCTGTAATCCCAGCATTTTGGGAGGCCAAGGTGGGCAGATCACAAGGTCGAGAGATCGAGACCATCCTGGCCAACATGGTGAAACCCCTTCTCTACTGAAAATACAAAAATTATCTGGAGGTGGGGTACGCGCCTGTAGTCCCAGCTACTCAGGAGGCTGAGTCAGGAGAATCTCTTGAACCCCGGGGGGCGGAGGTTGCAGTGAGCCAAGATCGTGCCACTGCACTCCAGCCTGGCAACAGAGCGAGACTCCGTCTCGAAAAGAAAAAAGAAAACAGATGAGGACAATGGAGAAAATATATATTTTTAATAAGTGTTTATCTTAGCTTCCAATAAGAAAATCCCTGTGTCTGTTTCAAGGAATTTGGGGGCTTCTTCCTGACTTTTCATGACATCCAACTCCACTGTCACTTAGGACACTCAGTGAGTGTCTCTGTGATCCTCTGGATCCCAGCTAGAATGAGTTGTATATGTCCACAGAGTCTTACACTCACGCCAATTTGGAAGTAAGTGAGTAACTCACAAGGGAAATTGGCTTCAGTTACGTTCTCCCTGACCAATAAATAAGTTTTCATTGGATCGTTTGCATCTCTAAGATATTCCACGTTCTTCAGGATGCTGATTCCATCACACGGGAATGAATGCCTAAGGCCTCGCAGTGGGAGATAAGTGGGAGAGAAGCCGCTTTGCAGAAGTCAGGCGTGGTACGAGAGGAAACCGGTGACGCACTTTTTCTCCTCCATATGTTATCAGATTAGCCAGATCCTATGTGCTGAGAATTGGCAGAGCTCCCTCCGCTGCTGAATAGATTGGGCAGTAACTCCCAGCCACACAGCCACCTTGATAATTAGGTGACATTTCTGCCAGCTTCTGCAACCTGCCCTCTAGGGGGGCAGTGGGCCAAGTCACACCTTTGTGGCTACGTGTGTTCCCACGTGAATGATTCAACCCCATTGTTTTATGTCAGCCTTTCCTGTCCCACACAAAAGCCCCGAGTGTGAGCAGCTCTCTTTACACATAGAGGAGCCTCCCGCCTTCAGCCCCGTGTCAGTGCTGACTGACAGCATCCTGAGTGGGTTCTTCACGGGACGCTTTCCAGGTGTCATTCCCCATTGCTATAGTCAAGTTCAACAAGGTAGTAAGAGCAAGATTTTTAACACGGAGAGTTTTGAAGTCAGAAAAAAATGAATCTGTGCCTAGAATCGAGATGGGCTTTGAACATGTATCACAATAATGCACGCTGTCAGCTGCACTGAGTCTCTTCTGTATATGTTCTGTCCCAGCTAACAAGTTTCCTGCCTCATCACTGACCTCTGAGCTGTCACCTTCCATGCTGCCACAGATAGAGAAGTGTTAAAGGAAGATGTGCAGCCAAACAGGAGAGTCTGAGGGCAGGTGAAACCAAGAGACAACTGCGACCTAGCCAGCCAGGCCCTCCTTGAGAAAGGAGATGGGGGAGACGTGCAGAGTTAGGAACAAAGCATTTAAGTATATGCGGTATCTTCATTCATTCATGGGTTCATTTGTTCAGCTGGTACTTAACCTTGCTGTGCAGCAGGCACTGTGCTGGGCGCTGGGGATACCACAGTGAGCAAAACAGGCAGTAGCCCCTGCCTTCACAGAGCTTGCATCCTAGTAAGGAAGAAAAAAATCAGCAAGACAGATAGACATAAAGAGCAGGGAAGACTAAGATAACAGCTGAGAAGGAAAAAGTTAAACAGGAGGAGGTGCTGTTCAGAGACCGTGACCCCGAAAGGCCATAGTCACAAGGGGATAGTGTCAGGGTCACAGGGTGGGGCATGCAGCTGTACAAGGGGAAAGTGAGTCAGACAGGGAGCAGCAGATCCTGGAGGTGCACCTGGTGTGCAGGATGCCCCGTGCAGGAGGAGAGCAGGGGCGGCCACAGCAGAGAGCATGAGTAGCAAGCTGGACCAAAGGAGGCAGGAGAGAAGGGAGCCGGACAGCCTGGGGCCTAGAGGCCACAGGGAGCACTCCGAGTTGTACTCTGAGTGACACGGTGACTCTAACAGCCTTGGGTGGAGGAGCAGCACTTTAAGGGAATAAATCTGGCTGCTCTATCGAGAAGAAATTGGAGGGGGCAAGGATGGGAGTCAGGGGAAGCCGCATAGCGCTCCAGGACAGCGACAGTGAGAGCAGGGTGGGGCAGTGGACAAGCACGCGCCCATCCTGAGGGCAGGGCTGGCAGGGTGCTTTTGTGGATCAGATGTGGGCTGTGGAAGGAAACAGAGCTGGCTATTGGATCACATGGACGACTCTAGAGAGGCCACATGGAACCACGGCGTGCCGAAACAGTCCATCTCAGAGAGGGGGCGAATAATTCATCTGCTAATTCCTCCTGGTCTGTCTTTCATTGGTCGAGTCATATTCCACGGGGTATTAACAGTGTTGCACTTCTGAGCTGTGATACTTACCGAGGGCCTTGAGGCTCCTAGTGAAGAAGCCTCCACAGGCCCAGTGGCTCAATGGAGTTGGGAAAGCCTGGCCCCGTCCCTGAGGGAGGTCGAGACACCAGCAGTGCCGCAGGTGGAGGAAGAGGCACAGTGGCCAGGCTTCACAGATGGCAGCAGCACGAACCATCCTGAGGCTGCTCTGTCCAGGAAGCAGGGCCAGCGTCCAATGCTGAGGGGTCAGGCAGGACCAACAGGATCTGGGAGGTACATGCTCAAGCCCCAGTACATTATCGCAGCAGTTCAGCCAACACAGGCTCAATCTGGGCTGACACCGGTGCCCAGAGAAGCTAGTCTGTATGGTGAGGTGTGGCCGCAGATGGTGGTGACACACATTGTCAGGTTAGTGGGACTATCCCATTCCTTCTGGCCTGTAGTGGAGGCCAAGACAGCAAGTGGAATTGCAGAGCTCAAGGTCCAACCTCCATATAGAAGGGGTTGAGAGAAGGGAAGGGAGAGGTCAAGGTCTCCATCAAAGAAACCAGTATGATGTCAAGACAGAATGTCCCATCATAATATCTTTTTTTTTTTTTTTTGAGATGGAGTCCCCCTGGAGTGCAGTGGCATGATCTCGGCTCTCTGCAGTCTCTACCTCCCAGGTTCAAGCAATTCTCCTGCCGCAGCCTCCCAAGTAGCTCGGATTACAGGCATGCGCCACCAAGCCTAACTAATTTTTGTATTTTTAGTAGAGACAGGGTTTCACCATGTTGGCCAGGCTGGTCTCGAACTCCAGACCTCAAATGATCCACCTACCTCAGCCTCCCAAAGTGATGGGATTGCAGACGTGAGCCACCACGCCCAGCCCCATCATAATATCTTAAGTACCCACAGCTGAAGTTAGGGAAGAGGGCTGCTGCCCTGCAGGCCCGTGAGTACCCAGGGCCAGCTGGTTACAGGGGTGGGGCGTGGGGCTTCTGCAGTGCAATGATACAGGTTAGATGTGGCCTGCAGTAAGGCTCTAGCCAGCCAGCTACAGTGGGGTCGGGGGTGGTCCTCAGTGTGGATGTGGGAGCAGACAGGGATTAACACATTACTTTGCTATTAAAAATGATAAATAGCCCCTTTGCCTATTTTTTAATTTTATTTTTTAGATGCAGAATCTCACTCTGTTGCTTAGGTTGGAGTGCAGTGGCAAAATCATAGGTCACTGCAGCCTCAACCTCCTGAGCTCAGGCAATCCTCCTGCCTCAGCCTCCCAAGTAGGTGAGACTACAGGCGTGCACCACCACACCCAGCTTCCTTTGCTTATCTCAACTGTGCTTCATTTCAGTAGATTACGTTCAGTAATACTGAAATTGTTATACTCTCTAGGAAAATACATTTTAATTCACAAAATACATGACTACGTATAATGCCATATATTACATAATGATTATCATTGACTCCTAAGTTAATATTGTGTTTTTGTCTGAATAAGATTTCTATCAATTCATCTCTTTCTCTCTCTCACACACACACACACACACACACACACACACGCACATGTGCACATCACCTTGCTTCAATAAATGGCATCATACAATGCAGACTAAGCTTTGACAGCTCTGGACTCAAGCCAACTTTTGGATCCATTGTTCTTATAAGCCACTTTGAGCTTTCTGACACCACTGGAGTAACAAATGTGTATGAAATCACGAGAGAAAAAAATGCTGGTTTTCACAGCCTTCCCATCTGTGCTGATTTCTAGTGAGTACTGCTACGCTATATTAAGCCAATTTTGATTAGTAATTATCATCATGTCTTGCAAAGTTCCTAGAAGATAAGGTGCTTGTCAAGTGTATTATTACAATGCCTGTGCCTGCTTTTCTGAGGGATATCATTTTTCAGATCCCGAGGAGCTGCCACATATTCCCCCACCGTTCTCCAGAAACATCATCAGAGTTGACAGGTCTTTATTGCCGCAGCCCAAAAGCCATGTCCATGGTGTACCATCGTGGTGAACCTGCACTAATTGATTCTGTCATTTCTAAGAGGCAGAAACCCCATCTGCGGGAGCCTGGTTGGTTCTTTTGTTTAATGAAGCAAAAGTAGCCTCCATGTTTGTCTGTGCCTGTCTGCAAAGTGACAGTGATTTATCTCGTGCTGAAAACAAGTTCAGGGGCCTCCTAGAGAAGCACATAAATCTACCAACCCCTTGTGACAGATGCTGAAGCCCTGCCAAACCCCTCACATTGACTCCTGCAAAGGAAACCTTCCCCACTGCCTGCCGCCACAAATGCACCATCCACTTCCCTGCAAGTCGTGAGTCCTTCCCTTTTCCCCAAATTCTTGCGTGGATATATCCAATTTAAAAGAAGATGCAGGCAAATACTCTTCCTTGAGTTAAATCTGATGTCTGTTTCCTGCTTTTCTCTAATCAAGTTGATAATGAAAATCACGACCTAATCCAACTTACTCATTTTGAAGATTAAAGAAACAAAGACTGGCCAGGCGCCATGCCTGATGCTTGTAATCCCAGCACTTGGGAGGCTAACACAGGAGGATCACTTGAGCCTGGGATTTTGAGACAAGCCTGGGCAACATAGCAAGATCCCATCTCTCCACAAAATTTGAAAAATTAGCCAGTCATTGTGATGCACACCTGTGGACTCAGCTACTCAGGAGGCTAGGGCGGGAGGATTGCTTAAGCCCAGGAGTTCGAGGCTACAGTGAGCTATCATCATGCCACTGCACTCCAACCTGGGTGACACAGTAAGACCCTGTCTCAAAAAAAAAAAGAAAAATAAACAAAAGAAGCAAAGACTCAGGAAGATTTTGAAACTGTCCAAACAAAAAAGAGGCAAGTTCCACCATTCACTAGGCATCTGCTTGTCTACCAACTAAACAAAGAGAAGGAAGGTAGGTCATTCTAAAATTTTTCTTGGAGACTGAGAATTTTACAATTTTCCACAGATTCTGACATACCATCTGCGGGCTAATAGGCATCTCCTCAAACTAAAAACCAGCTACTGTACCTAGTTGACATTTGAAAGCCATGAAGAACTTATCAACATTTGCCCACATTTAGGCTAAAAGAATTTTCTTTGACTCTGAAATAATCTATGTGCCAGAGCTACTGCTTATGGTATTTCCTAAAACATAGCTTCTGACCATTAAAAATATTATTGCTGGTTATCTTAGCATGGTGCCTAAATTCAGATATTTCCTTTTTGTTGTTGTTTCATATCTGTCACCTCCTTGGTATTTCGCATTAACTCTTGGGTCCTCATCACTCTTAACCTCACTCAAGTCCTCCCAAATGCCACAGTCAAGGGACATTTCTGCATACTCATCTTTTTTGACATTTCCATAATTACACTGTTGACTACTATCTTCTAGGAACTTTCCTGTTGGCTTCAGTGCTGCCCCTCTCTCTTTGCTCTCCTCCTAAAAATCAGACAGTTTCTCAGTATCTTTTGGGGGTCCCCTTCCTTCAGTGTCTCTAAATATTGATACATCCTGTGGTCCTGCCTTGATCACTGCCTCTTCTCATCCAATATAGTCTCTTTAGACAATCTCATCCACCCTTGCAGATTCATCTGTTACCTACTTGGCTTTAACCCCCAAACTTACCTCTTCGATCCTGGCCTTCCATCTGAGCTCCACATCTCTGAGAAGTTTCCAGCTTTTTCTGGATGGCTCCCTGGCACCTCAGTGTTGAAAGTTATCACAAGGGGGCTTTTCATGCTCAGTCTCTTACCTGTTCTTTCCTCTCTGTTTGTTACCATTCTTCCCCCAGCCTCTGTGGGAGGTTTATTAAAGTCCTACCTCTGTGGTAGGTTTATTAAAGTCCATTAATTATATCTTCTAAACATTTCTCTAGTAAATTATCCGAAAGACCCTCATTACGAGACGTATTGCACTGTGTCGGAACTGTTCGTCTACATGTATCTCTCCCCTGCTAGACTCAGAGCGAGGGCTCAGTCAAGGACTAGCACCATAATATCCATCTGTTTCTTCCGTGATGTACTAGCACTGTAGGAGCTGGCACAGAGTACGTGCTGAATTAATTGTGCGAATGAATTGATAAATGTATAAATGATCTGTCACATTAGAAGAATGTTTGAAAATGAAACAATTAGCTGTAATATCACCACAGAACAGGAATGGTTCTGTTGTGGCTGTTCTTTGTTTTCAGCATGTGTTTTCACTGTTTTGTTCATAGCACACATATTTTTAGGTGGCTGTAACAATAATAGACATGTAGCTTTGTGTTCTACTCTTTTTTCACTTAAACATTGATTCATAACCATTTCTCTGTGTATTTACAGGTGCTTTGTAGCTCTCCTTTATAATGGCTACATTATATGACAAAAGTAGCTCTAGAATGATAGTGATAGGACTGCCAAGCCTGACCCTGTAAGGATTACATCTGATTCACAAAGCCGAGTGCCAGAGGAGCCTGCCAATGTGTAATGACCTTGAAAAGCTACTTAACTCAAAGAGCAAATTTTCCTATTTGCCAAATGAACCTAATCATAGTTGTTTGTAATCCTCAGAAGAAAAGGTGTTGTAGAAGTAGAAATCATTTTTAGTATCTCACATGTTTGAAATGTTTGCGGGATAGAGATAACTCACTCTCCATGGTCTCTTCCTTTGAAGGCAGGGCAGGTTAGTGAAAATTTACCTTTCCCAAGCAGTGAGGATTGAAAGGATTAAGCGAGGGGAAATGAGGCAAAAACATCTAATTTACTCTGTTGTTTTGGAGTCATCTATTTTCATCTTTTAAAAGTTTCCTCCCTATCTTTCTGCCATATTATCATCTTTGCCTGATATGATTAAATTTTAGCACTGGAAGGAAACCGAGGAATTATAACTAGTCCAACTCTCATGTTTCAGATGAAGAAGGACTTTGGAAAAAGCACAGATGCTTGCATACCCCTCTTCTTAGGGAAAAGAGAGATGGAGAAGTGTGGATGATTTTACAGGGGTAGTAAATGCTTCTTAGGGGAATCCAGTGAGCTTAAAGAACATACAGTGGCCTGGGACAAAGTCTATTGGACCCACAGAGCAGGGAGTGGTTAGTGACAGAAGTCAGTTCAGGTGCGTTGACAGATTTAAGTCTTTCTTCCTGTGATATGAGTCCAGTTACTAAAGACTCGGGAAAGAACCAAAGGGAATTGTTTTTTTGACAAGTCCAGACTTTAGGCAGATGAGGGCACTTCAGAGAACTTCATCCTGTGTTTTGCAAGAGACAGAGGATAAGAGCTCGGGGCAGCGGGGTCAGAGAGACCTCGAGAGCCTTCTTCAGTGCGGCATATCAAAGTGCCATATTTTGGGGTATTGGTTTCTCAGCCCCAACAGAGTCAAAAGGAAGCCCAAATTTTGCACAGTTTTCTGGTAATATTTCAGAAGGAATGAATACCAGTAAGAATGAGATAAAACTGCCAAGAGGATCATACAGCCCCCGTTGTACTCATGGTAATACTATTTTCATATGACTCATCTTAGTTAAATCATATGAACCACAGTGAAGTCATGAGGAAATTCATATTAATAGAAGTTCATTTTCCTCTAGTTTACCTTTTTTTTTTTTTTTTTTTTTTTTTTTGAGACAGAGTCTCGCTTTGTCGCCCAG